>NC_056748.1:865440281-865740281 GCF_019279795.1 Protopterus annectens | reverse complement strand
GGGAAAAGACAAACTAGTTATGCATGCCTGCAGAGTGAGACTAATTGTGAAGCACCGCCTTAGTGTGATTAAGATCCTGCGTCAGTCTATCAGGTGTGACAGCGTTGGCCAGTAAGTTACTGTGGCAGAATTTACAAAGATTCATTTCTCCCTGCTGTCTATGCCAGTACGTGGTCCGTGGCATGAGATTTGTATCAATGTCTGTTTGACGGTACTCAAGTGCTTTGAAAGCCAGTAAAACACTTGGCACTTTTTTTCTGTAACTAGTAATGTGGAGCAGATAAAGCCCCATGTACTACAGAGAATTATCTGGTCCCTGATCATAACTTTTTTTAATTTGCTCTTGACATAGATACCAAGGTTCACCTTGAGAGGGAATTTCTTGGTATTCATATGTCAAACATAAAATAAACACGTTACAGTTGGAGAATTGATCATAATTCTCTTTATAGTGTGTTCTTCCTAGAGTTGAATATCTTTGAATGTAAGTCATGAAATTAGTTTTGTTTGACCCCATTTACCACTTCTGTTTCTTTAAGTTCTGTTAGTCATCCTAGACATCAGATATGCCTATCTACATATTCCAATCCAGAGGCACCACAGATGTTTCCGCAAATTTTAAGGCATTGGACTCCCTTTACCAGTTTATCTCCCTGCCTTATGTAAATATTGTGGCAGCAGTAGCCAAACCGAACTGTTTACCTCTAGCAGGTTTATACCACAAGTCCAAGGGCCTTCCTGTCTAGCGTTACCTAGACAACTGTCTGCTTTATGCTTATTCTCAGAACAAAGGGGAAAGAGTTGTGCATTTTCCATCAAACTGCATTCAAACCTCCTTTCTCTTTCAGCCTTCCCAAGTCAAGTCTAGCACCATCCAAAAGCTCAAGTTTCCTGACAACTTTCTTGGACTCCAGCCAGAAGTCCTTTCTCCATCCCATCTGGCTGTGTATTTCAGATATTCTTTGATAAATTGAGTTACTTTGAGATTATTTGAGTAACCACCTTCTACTAGCAGGTAACATTAAGAAGACACAACTCTAAAGTTTAAAACCCTGCACTCCAGTTTTTATAGGGTTTAAGAGTGAGATATTTGTAATTTCATAAGTGCGCAACGTTTTTGTGCTGCTGTCTACGTAGCGTTTATAGTGTGTAGTGTTCTATCTTTATTAAATAGAAATGAACAAACTTAATGGCAATTTGAGTTGCAATTAATAGGAGAGAATCAGCAGAAATTGAACCATAACTAGTAGGTGTGATGCATTTTAACTGAGCTTTTATTGGCTACAGTTTTATTTATTTTGGTGGAGGTTAAGGGTCATGAAGAAGTGCCTGGCTCTACAAGAAAATTAAGTAGGGCACTTTTTGTTTGTATGTGTTTTATAACCAGCTCATGCATCCTTTATATTTAAAAGTGGGGGAATATCTCTGTACCCCCTGTGTCTCTAAGTATAAGTGCACAAGCTTAGTGGTAACGGGGAAACTTCCCCAACAATTCTGTGATCTTGCAGAAAGCAATGGATAATGTTTAACAAAGGACAGGAGTTAATTTAACAAAAAAAAAAATGATTCCATTTTACTCTTACATTGTGTAATAAATTTGTTGCCTTCCAAGGCTGCTAACTTTGGTAGATTCAAAATAATTTCTTTCTTATGTGAAGCACTACTTACAGCAACCCAGTGTTTTTATTTTTTTACAAAGAGTCATTGAATGCGACTTTATCTTTTTCTCAAATCCACGTGTTTGCAAGCAAAGCAAAAAACATGCATTTGAAATGCATACTCTTGCCACCTTCTGTGAAAGAGGCTTAAAAAAGTCACTGGCATGTTGAAGTTTGTAACATAAGTGCTAAAGTTTTACAAATACCCTCTTCATTTCTTTCTTTTTTTAATTTTAAGGAGTTCAGGAAGATTGCATTTTAGTCATCAGAGTTATCTACAGTGGAATTTCTTCCCTTGAGATGCAGCAACATTGGAGTTAATTATAGTAACAGTGGGGGTGTAGTTAATGTACTCCCCTGTATGGGGTGTGGACCTCTAACCTAGAAGATGTTGAATTCAAATACTACTACTACAAATAGTGTATTTTGTCTGAAGCATTATTCATACTAATTGCTTTGCGGTCAATCATACTATTTTATTTGCATTCATTAGTTTATTTTAGGTGTTCTATGTGCTGTGCAGTTTATTGTACACTTTGTGTACAATCCGGAGTATAGCATTGACAAGTTAAAGCTGGCCTTTTCATTTCATGGGTGAAACATAAATCTTCTGACATATAGCACACTGTAACTTGGAAGTTACACAAAGATTGTTTTAGTTAAAGCAGTCTGTTCTTATTTACTGTAAACAGTTTCAACATGGGTGATGTATGCAGTGATACTGTGATAAAGACAATTAACTCCTAAAAACGTGATGCGCATTGGAGTCCTAGGGGCATCTTCCAACTGCTTTCAACTCCTCTATTTGTAGTTTGCAGTTTTAAAACATTGGGTGTAATGCATGTTACAGCACTGACATGTAACATGATTTATAGGTTATAGGTTAGTTCTAGGCTAACTGCCCTTGCGAGCCATTTTAAGCCTAGCCAGTTATCCCCTGTGAGATTCAAACCCTGTACCTTGTGTTTGTAAGGCAAACACCTTAACCATTAGGCCACCCTCCCAACTCTATCAGTGGAAGGTGTGGTAGACCTCAGTCGGCAGCTAGAGAACAAGAATCATTTGTACATTACCTGATAAGTAAGAGGATTCATAGGCAGTTTATTGCATTCATGCATTAACCAGGTGTATTAACTGGTGCTACAAACCCTTACCTTTCATGAACAGAGCCAGAGACTTACAAGAGTTAAATAGTTTCTTGACGTCTACATTCAGTTATTCTCCTTGTAAATCATACATAACTTGTAGATCTCATCTTGTTGCAAGTCAATTCATTACATATACAAACTCCTTGAATGCCTACTCTAAGGTGCATTGTGACCTAGTATGTTTCATTAAAAAAAATTATAGCGGGCATGCCCCTCCTATACCCCCATCATAGGTGATAGTGTCCCCCACACACCCTACTGAGGTCACACAATCATGAAGAAAGAAACAGTCCAAGGTTCTGCAGAATTGTTCCACTTTATCTGTAAATGAGCATTCTTACTTTTCAAGACAAGATAAAACCAGTACATATCCTGGCAGCAGATAATATTCAAGATGATATAAAATACAGAGAGCAGTCAAAGAGAGGAAATTGAGTAATTTGATCTTGATAGGTTGACCCATGATTATTCGATCTGCTCCCTTATAAACAATAGGAGTCATAACTTCATAACTAGTTGTTATTATATGACTGTGTAATAAACCTAGATTTCTTGGTAGCTGCCATTAAACACCAAATGATTTGCTCCCTAAACTTACAGTACAAGGTGTTTTCCAATTCATTCAGTAGATATTGCTAAACATGCGTAAGTGTTTTGCAACCATTACGAGTGACATAAATGTAGATGTTCTTCATCTCACATTGCTGCAGTCCTTACACTTGGGTAGTCCGCTGTCCTCGGTCGGCCCGAATATCAAAGTATAAGGCTGACGTCGGTCAAGGCACATTTGACTGACATCAGGACGTCAGGGTACAAATGCGCATGACCGACGTCATATCCTCAGTCTTTTTTGCCGCATGGTCCGATGCAGAAGCAGCATTGCAAGTGCCGGTTGGCGTTCTGAAATTTTTCGATTTCGGAGTTTCAGACCGAGTCAAAGTTGGCTAAGTACCCCGTTGGGGAATATTTTAGTTTTTTCTTGCCTCAGTGGTTTACCGGATGTCAGAAAAAGTGAATAATTGTATTTCTTGTGGGAAACAGATACCGCATAGAGACTATCATACTTTGTGTATTCCTTGTTTAGGGCCTGAGCACGACGTTGTTGGGTGTCGCTCTTGTGCTAGATTCAATAAGCGCACTATAAAGAGAAGGTTAGATTGTGCCAGGTTAGTCTTCGGGAAGCGGTGCAATTATAAAATGCCGCCGGATGCCCCGACGCCCGCTTCTTCGAAGAAGCGCAAAGACAAAGCAGTTAAGCCTAGGTTAGAAGAACCGTCTGCGGACGCCGGTTCTTTAGAGGTGTCGGTGGAGCCGGTGGTTCCACCGGAGGTTTCTTTGGGATCCCAGGGAGAGACTTTGTTATTGCAGGATGTGGCCTCTCAGGAGGCAGGTCAGGCTGAAGGGGCTTCTCAGGTTACTATACTCCCCTCCCTTCCTAGGGTGGTTAGGCCCTCTCCTTCTGTTTCCAAGGCTTCTCCCAGAGGCAGGCCAGGTTTAGCTTCAGTTGGTGTCACCCCTAGTTCTTCAGGAACTGTGCCCAAGAAGCATATGCTTAAAATGGCAGAAGATTTGATTACTTTGATTAGGGGTTCTTTGCCCCCTCCTGATAAGTGGAGCCTGAGCTAGGGAGTTTTGAGCAGGCTTCGGATGTTTCAGAGTCTTCGGCTGAAGACTTGCAGGAGTATTCTCCTTATTCTGATTCTGATGTGGATGATTCTACTCCTTCTGCTTCTCCTCCTGAGGATTTTTCTTTTTCGGAAACTCTTATGAGGGAGCATTTTAAGTGGGAAGGTCAGGACTTCTCTGATTCCAGGAAAAGGCTTAGGGAATTTTTGTTTTTACCCCAGCATAGGCCTTTGGCTATTCCTCCTGTTTTGGATGTGGTGGAAGATGTTTTTACAGAGGCTTCTCTTAATCCTGATTCTTTGCCTCCTGCTCCTGTTAAACCGGATAGGTATTACAGGGTGCCTGAAGCTCATAAGTAACTTTTTAAGAGTCCTAGGGCAGACCCAGAAACTGTTAGTCAGGGGCCTAAAGGTGTTAAGGCTTCTGTTGTCAAGAATCCGGTTCCTACAGATAAAGAGGCCAGGGCTTTGGATAGATGGGGAAAGAAAGTTTATACTTCTTCCACTCTAGCTATGAGGGCTTTGAATTGCCAGTTCCACATGTTGAAATACCAAAACTATCTCCTTTCACAATTGAAGTCTAAGGTTGATGCTCTGGCGGAAGGTATTGATTGTAAAGAGTTACAAGATTTAGTACATGTTTCTGAACAGGTGGGTAAGCATTCTTTGCAATGTGGTTTTGATGCTGTACAGGCCTCGTCTAGGGTGGCTGCCACTGGGTCAGTTCTTCGCAGGCACGCCTGGCTGAGGGATCAGAATTTATCTGACCATGTTAAAACAAGGATTTTAGATGCTCCTTTACAATCTGATGTGTTGTTTGGTTCTCCTGTTGAGGCAGTTTTAAAGAAAATGGAAGACAAGGCTAAGTCTATGCAGACTGTTAAAGATTTTTTGCAGGTTCAGCCTCCAAAGTTTAGTAGAAATTGGCCTACTAAGGGGTGGACGTATCCTTCTTATGATTCCCAGTCTAGGGGTAGATCTAGACGTGGTAGGGGCAGAGCTCAGGGCTCTTTCAGGCCTAGAACAGGGAGTTCTCCTGCACAGTCTTCGGGTGAGGGCAGGGGTCAGTCCTTTCGTAAACAGAACCAATGACCTACCTTTTCAGCTGCCAGAGCCTTCTCGTCTGGCAGCACCTTTGGGAGGAAGGTTTGCACTTTTCAAAGAAAATTGGAGTTTAATTACCCAAGACAGATGGGTATTGGATATCATACACCACAGTTACAGGTTTTATTTCCATACCTTGCCTCCTTTCAAAGGCATGCCAGACGTTCCTCCTCAACAAAGAATAGAGGCTCACAAGCAAATTTCTCTGTTACTCCAAATAGGGGCCATTCAGCCGGTCCCTATGCCAGAAGTGGGCCTAGGATTTTATTCTCGCCTGTTCCTAGTACCAAAGAAAGGGAACACGTGGAGACCAATTTTGGACTTATCTATCCTCAACACTTATCTGGACATTCCCAAGTTCAAAATGTTGACGTTACAGCAGCTTTTACCTCTGCTGGGCAAAGATCATTGGATGGTAACTTTGGATCTCAAGGAGGCTTATCTTCATGTTCCTATCAGACTGAGTTGCAGGAAGTATCTGCGTTTTCGAGCTGGGACTTCTCATTATCAGTTTTCTGCATTGCCCTTTGGCTTATCTACTGCGCCCAGAGTGTTCACGAAAGTTCTGGCTCCAGTGATAGCTTTCCTCAGGTTAAAAGGAATACAGATCTATCCTTATTTGGACGATTGCCTGATTCTGGCTCAAGGAAGGGACGAGCTTCTTCATCATTTGGATTATGTGATAGCAGTGCTAAGATGCCTGGGGTATTCTGTGAACGAAATAAAGTCCAGTCTAGTACCCTCTCAGGACATGTGCTTTCTGGGTGTGAGACTGAATACAGCATCCCAGATGGCCTTTTTGACCCCGGACAAGCAAAAGAATCTTTCCCTTTACTTTCATCAGTTGTCTCATCAGTCCAGGCTGACTGCAAGGACAGTCCTTCAAGCCTTGGGGTTCATGGCATCTTGTATTCTGGTGCTTCCCAATGCCAAACTGCATATGAGGAAGCTACAATGGTATCTCAAGAATGTATGGACACAGCACTGCCAGGATTTGGACACTGTCATTCAAATAATACCTTGCATTCAAAAGGAATTGTTGTGGTGGGCTCAGGAATGTCACCTAAACAAGGGACTCTCTGTGACCCGGCCAGAGGCGAGTCAGATTCTAACGACAGATGCCTCAGACAAAGCTTGGGGAGCTCATCTGAATGGAAAGTGGATACAAGACAAGTGGCCTGCCAGACTACAACATCTACATATCAACTTGAAAGAGATGTTAGCAGTCCAGTTTGCATTGATAGCTTTCAAGGATTTACTTCTTCCAGGGCAGGTGTTGATTCTAACAGACAACACAACTGTCATGTGGTACATCAACAAGCAAGGCGGAACACATTCTTATCCTCTATGCAGGCAAGCAATGATTTTGTGGGAGACTGCTCTCAGTTTACAGCTAAATCTTCAGGCAAGGTTTCTGCCGAGAGCACAGAACTCCTTAGCAGATGTGTTAAGCAGACAAATTATGGATCCCCACGAGTGGAAATTGGATCCTCATGTATTTCAGAAATTGACAGTGTCATGGGGAACTCCAGACATAGATCTGTTCGCTTCTCCACTAAACCACCAGCTGCCAAAGTTTTGCACAAAAAGGTTTCATCCCACAGCTTGGAAAGTGGATGCTCTTTCTTTCAATTGGAGCAATCTTCATGTGTATGCCTTTCCGCCTCTGCCTCTCCTCCCAAAGGTACTACTAAAGGCCAGACAAGACAAGCCAAGGATGATTTTGATAGCTCCAGATTGGCCTCGACAGCATTGGTACCCATTACTGAGAAGCCTGGTACGAAAGTCTCCATGGCCTTTGCCTTCGATTCCACACCTGTTGTCTCAGGAGGACAGTCATCTGCTCAATGTCAAGCTTCACTCTCTGCACCTAACAGCCTGGCATATTCTGTTTTGAACCATAGTGGGCCTCCACTTCCACAGCAAGTTTTGAATGTTATTTTGGAAGCTAGAAGGCCTAGTACAAGGAAAGTGTACGCAGATAAATGGAAGAGATTTTTATTTTGGAGTGCAGCAAAGGATTTTGATGTTTCTGAGCCTAATTTAAGTGTGGCTCTTCAATATCTTACTGAGTTACTGGACAAAGGTTTGTCCTTCTCTTCTATTAAGGTTCATGCTGCAGCAATTTCGGCTCACTATGATTGTGACCCACCATTGTTTTCTCATCCTTTGTTCAAGCAAATTCTTAGAGGGGCAAAGAGTATAAGACCCCCACGAAGAGCTCCTACTCCTGCTTGGGATCTCAATTTTGTGTTGGAGAAACTCACTCTACAACCTTTTGAGCCTGCAGCTACTACTGAATTAAAGTTTTTATCATGGAAGACTGCTTTTTTGTTGGCCATTACCTCTGCAAGAAGGGTTTCTGAGTTGCAGGCCCTTATGGCGGTTGAGCCTTTCTTAATTTTCCATAAGGATAGGGTATCTTTACGTACTAATCCTTCCTTTATGCCTAAAGTGGTTTCTAGTGTGGCTTTAAACCAAACTATTCATTTGCCTACTTTTTATGCAAATCCCCAAAATAAAGGGGAAAAGATTTTGCACACTTTAGATGTACACAGGCAGTTGCGATATTATTTGGACAGAACTAAAGGGTTCAGGCAGTCTCAGCAGTTATTTGTTTCTTTTGCTTTGAGTTCTCAGGGCAAGCCTGTGTCAAAACAAACTATCTCTAAGTGGATTGGGTTTTGCATTGCTTTCTGTTATTCCCATCATGGCAAGGAGATTCCAGCTGGGATTAGGCCTCATTCCACTAGGGCTACTGCCACTTGACAGCTTTTGAGGGGTGGCAACTAAGGATATTTTGGAGGCAGCTACTTGGAGTTCAGTGCATACTTTCTCTAGGCATTATCACCTACCACTTTACTCTAAATCCAGGGCTGGTTTTGCCACTGCTGTTTTGCAGGGCATTTTGGCAGCTCCTGCTTCCTTATAGTTTGGCCATCCTCCCTTACCTCTGCTTTGGGATTCTACCCAAGTGTAAGGACTGCAGCAATGTGAGATGAAGAACATAGTACAGTTTTGTACCTACCATAAATGTAGATGTTCGAAGATCCACATTGCTGCAGTCCAATTTACCCTCCCTCCTTCCCCTCTGTAGTTAGAGGCGGTTGTGTGGGTTGGGTTGTCAATAGGGTGTATATTGTATATATTGTACATATTTTTAGTGCTAGGATGGTTGGTTGGTTGTTTGCTGTCCTTTGGTTTTGACCTTTATTTTTAGGGTCTTCTGACATCTGGGGCAAGAAAAGACTGAGGATATGACGTCGGTCATGCGCATTTGTACCCTGACGTCCTGATGTCAGTCAAATGCGCCTTGACCGACGTCAGCCTTATACTTTGATATTCGGGCCGACCGAGGACAGCGGACTACCCAAGTGTAAGGACTGCAGCAATGTGGATCTTCGAACATCTACATTTATGGTAGGTACAAAACTGTACTTTTGGCCTAGCCAGACAAGGCCACCAGTCTTGGGGGGGGTGTGGGACAAATTTGAGCATCATAGAAGGCATGGGGGAAGGTAAATGGACTCTACTTAAATAGTCACCACCAGTCAGGACTGATCTGTAGACTCTGTAGCTGTAAGGTAAACTTTAGTTACGGAAAGGTGTGCATTTCAGAGAGCCATATTAGTGAACTGCTTATAAGCTTCATTCAATGTTCCTGGGTTTAATTGCTTGAATCTATGCTTGCATACCTTCTTTGACTCTAAGCATGCAACCTAACTAGACCAGAGATCTGAAAAGCTGAAAAAACATACTTGTGCTTTTTGAATTATCCAGTTAATATGTGAGATTAAAAAAAAAAAAAAAAATCAGTCATCCTGTTTCTGTAACGAGAGTTCCACTTGACTGTAATGTAATACATATATAATAGTATAACTACAGTAGTTTTATGCAAAACACTGGCATATTGTCAAAAAGACAAGTAATACTAGCTTAGATGTTTTTTGCTATTTTTTTTTAAATCCACCCCCACTCCCTAAGAATCTGCAGCAGCAATACTTGCCTGTGTTAGGTGTTGCTGTATTGCAAGTAGAAAGCTACCTTCATAACCTACACAGCTTTTAGGTCATCAGTGCAGTCCTGTGCTAGAAGGAGTTCTGCAATGTTGTGCATTTAGCAGTGTTGTAACTTTAGGAGTGTTGTTGGGTCCTGGTTATACAGGAACCTCCTACCTTTTGATGTGGTGACATCGGTTGGCTTGGCCATTTGGCTTCATGCATCTGGGGCAGTATTTGGTAAGTGCTTGCAGGTGGACCTTGGCCTTATACAAATATGTTATCCCCCTGGACACACGCACACACATATATACACACACACACTCGCTCGCGCACACATTCTGTGAGCAGCAAACTCTAATCTGATTTGTTGGCCATTGTTAATACCACTGTGCTATCACTAGAAATAACTTTGCCAGTTAATCTGCGTGTTCTGCTTGACACAGAAGCACATGTTTAGTCTTCTGAACCCCTGCTTTCCATCTTTCATTCCTGGCAAATTAAATGCAAAAAACAATTCTGTATTTTTATCCCTTTAGCTGGATTGCTCCACGGTACTGTCACATGATAGCTGTACATGAAGCAGGACATGTACAACTCTGAATCCTTTTGTTACTTCCGTCTTCCAGGAGTTGTAAACCTTTGTTTTGTGCAACTGCAGCAGTCAAGTGATGAGAGCAGCAGATTGTAGGCAAAAGGATGTATTATGAGTATTAGACTGAAGCAGCTGGAGAGATGTCTGAGGTCATAGCTAATGGGTTCTGTCTATAATACTCTAGGGCCTTTTAAGCTTGCATTTGGAACAAAAGCAGCATTAAGTTGTCACTGAAGTGCATTGGTCATTATGAATTTTATTATGTTTCTTTTTACAGCTTTTTATATAGAGATTTTCCCCATTCCTCTTGTGTACCCCCTAAAATAGATCTTCATTTTATATTGTTATCCATGATGGTTAACCCTTAAAATGTACTGGTGACAAGAACAGAATTAAAAACAGAAACAGCAGCCCTGCTATTTATAACTGCTGATTCAACCTTTAATAAACACATATGCAGCATGTTTACAGATAGACTATTAACTGGGAATTTCAAGGCATGCTTATACCTGAGGGTGTTATTGCTTGAGGAAGGAGATGAGTATGCACACCTGCATCTGTTGTGTATTTCCTTGAAGTTTGACTTTTTCGCTGATAAGAAGGTAACCTAGCTTGTATGGCTTGCAGCTCTAAATTAAAAATAGTTATGAACCTCTAGAGTGATTGGCTGGTATTATCAGAAAACTGATTGTCCATGTTCGTAAGGTTGGTTAACTTTCGTCCTGTTGTCTTGTATTTTTCAGCCTCTCGGTGGCGTCACTGGTAACTAGGCAACTGCAACTCTTCTGACGTCCACTTTGGTTTAGCAGTGTCTGAATTTTCGGAGAGCTTGTCTACAGAAGGCACTTGCAGTCCCTTGGGGGAGGGGGAATGATGCCTTTAATCTGAGGATGAGACCGCAGAAAGTAGAACAATATGCAACATTGTAACACTGGATAGGTTGCTGGGATGGTGCAATCCGTTGAGTAATTCCCTGGGAAGTCAGTTATAAGCCTTCCATATTTCATCATTATTCTGTAGAGTTGCTATCCTTTTCTAAGGTTTTAAATATTGAGAGTGTGCAAGGAAAGATCTCTGCATATAATTATGATTTGCTGTAGTTTTGCAGTCTTCTTTCCTGTTGATAATTAAATACCGTTTGGCAAATTAATGTGTGTATAAATCTCTGCAAATATTTTACACTTTGTGGCTTTGTTGTATGCTGTATATTGTTACGCATTTGTACAATTTGTTTCTGTAGTCTGATCTGTAACTCTTGACTTGCATCCATTACATATTTGTGGGGATGGAAACATTTTATTTTAAAATCGAAACATAGCTGAATTGTGTGCTTTTCATAGATGTTCATAGGTTCGTATTAGGCTAACTGCCCTTGCGAACCATTGTAAGCCTAGCCAATTATCCCTTGTGAGACTCAAACCCTGCACCTTGTGTTTGTAAGGCAAACATCTTAACCATTAGGCCACCCTCCCAGCCGTTCTTAATGTTTAAGGTACACTGAGATTTAACATGATTTACAGTAAACATTTCAGTTTATGCTCTAATGTATAAAGTAGATGGTTAGTTTGGGATTTCTAGGATAACAGTTTTAAGCACTATGTTGTAATGCAGTGCTCTTGAGAGAGTTAGCAAGATTCTTATTGCTAATTTCTGCACCTTGTTGCCATTGTACCTTTCCAGCTGGAGTATTTATAGGGAATTTCCTTCATGACCGACAGCATGGAGGTGCAGTGGGTTAGTACTGCTCTATCACAGCAACAGAATCCATGGTTTGATTCTGACACCTGGGGAGTTTGGGGCTGGGACAATGAGGACTAATTGGCAACTCTGTTCTCATAGGGGAGGGAGGAGTGGGAATACCCACCACACAAAAATCCTGTTGTAGAGATCCATAGGCTGAAACTGATTCAATAAGTGTTCGCTAAATGTGCACACAACTGCAGTTTCTCTCAGCACCATCCTAAAATATTAAAGTGCAGCTGTGTGCATTTTCAACCAGCACAAAAAGGGAGAGAAGAAACGTGAAGAATTCTCACCAGTTATGATTCGTACCACTTGTGTTCATTGTTACCTTCTATTACTCTGGCAACAATTACAGTTGTCAAAAAGCTACTTCTTTTCACCCTAGAAAACATATTACTCCCATGGGGCAATGTGGGATGCTGACTGTTAGTTCAGTGAGGGAGAAATGATACAACAGGGTACCTTTTCATTTAGATGATCAAGTTAATGAAGAAAAAAAAATTCTACTCTTTACCAGTTACAGGGATGACTGTTTCATGATGGACAGATAAACAGTTCTGTGACATAGGGGAATGCTGAAATTTTATCTTTCACACTATGCAAATGTCACTTCTACACTGTGCAGTTTATGAAGTGCTGTAGCTAACCAAGCTGTAGGGGCTTCTTTACATGTTACATTGTGGCCAAATACTGTTATGTCACCATCACTTGGTGAATTCCTTCATGATGTAGTTCATGATTTATTCTTCTTTTTTGTGAAGTTTTCCTATCTTTAGATTGTGTGTGATGGATTCTGTTTCAGGACGGGGCAGCACTGAGTGGGAGGCAGTTATGTACACCGTGTGTGTGTGTGTGTGTGTGTGTGTGTGTCACTCAAAATGCTAACTCTAAAACAGTATAACTGGGCACATGCTTTGTAGCAGAATTAAAACACATGAAAACAGGCCTCTTAGATTTTTGATGTGATAACTGTACATAATTGAGGGGCTGCCTCAGACATACCTTTAGGGAGTGTGATAAGAGACATACACAAGCAATAGCAAAGGCATTTTCCTTAAAGAGCAGAAGCACAATAAATTTTGGCCATTATTTTTATTGACCCTCTGTTTTACCTTAGTACTCTCCCATGGATCTGTGACCACACCAATGGTGTATTGGGAAGGGGAGGCCTAGCAGAGTGAAGCATCTGGCAGTTTCATATATATATATATATATATATATATATATATATATATATATATATATATATACACATACATACATACACACACACATATAGGTATCAATATTTTATACACATATATATATATATATATATATATATATATATATATATATATATATATATATATATATACACACACACGCACACATATAGGTATCAATATTTTATACATATATATATATATATATATATATATATATATATATATATATAGATATATATATATATATATATATATATATATATAAAATATTGATACCTATATGTGTGTGTGTATGTATATGTATATATATATATATATAATATTGATATCTATATGTGTGTGTATGTGTGTGTGTATATATATATATATATATATATATATATATATATATATATATATAAAATATTGTCCTACACACCATTTTTAAGTACCCTTACTAGGCAGAGCTACTGAGGTCATGTAAATCACCCGCATGTAATGTCAGTTAGCTCTGTGTGCCCTCCTTGAATAACAAAATAATTACTGTACCATCCCCATCACCACAGCTGTGCCAGGTTATGGGCAAAGACCTCTCCCTTCTGGACTACATAGCATGGTAAAAAAAAAAAAAAAACTTTCTTCCCACCCCATTTGTTTCCTCCAGAGCCATGCAGCTAGTTGAACTTGGGTTTGCTGAGTCATACTTGGGGCTCCATCCCTTTATGGAAAAGCCCACATTCAGCAGTTATGCCAATATCCCACAATTGGCAGTCAGATTTGAACTTGATACCGAAGGCAATGTAAAGCCTCACAAAGCCTTTCTGTATTATAAAACCAAATTAGGAGCAGTACTACAGAATGTTTCATTGTATAGGCTGCTCATCTGCATGCCTAGATGCTTCTGACACAATTCCAAAATTGGATCTAAAGGAGATGTTGCATGCAAATGTAACCTAGAACTTCTCACAACAAGTCTTATAGGTTGTAAAGTTGAGATGTGGATATATCCTTTCATGTCATTTATGCATAATTCTGAGGATACCATGCGGTCGCACTGAATCAAACAGTCTCTTCTTTTCAGAATTGTAAAGAGTGGAACTTAATACAGAACTGCTATGAAGGCAGCCATGTCTTTTGTTAACCGAGTAAGGAATACTGAAACCATTTGGTTTATCCACTAGATAACTAAGCCTTAAAGTATAGATGGGGAAGAGAGAGTTAAATGTACTAGACAAAGCAGGTAATGGAGGAGACGAAGTATCGTCCTACATGCATAGAAGATTGTTTAATGTTAGTAAAAGGTGGGGAATATACCTTTGTCGAATTTATTTATTGTCTTTGTTTACTGTGATAGTCTACAAATTGATCCCTTTTCAACAGAGGCCCAGAGAAGAAAAAGCTACACAAAATATTTGACAATTTGTTTTAAACATTTGAATTTACAATAATAAAAAAGGGCTGTAATGGCAATTGTATGCAGTATTACAGAGTTCATAACATACTTGACACCTAGTTAGAGGTTACATTAAAGAACAATACATTTATTGGACAAAAAACAATCTCAGTAAAAACAGTTGGAGAATGTAATTGTTTTTAGCTAGGAGTTGCAGAAAAGTAAGGAGCGGAAAAGTTTTGGTAGCAGGATTGAAAGTGCAGAAGGTAATATAGCTTTAGACAGAGAGAGAGTAGAAAAGAAAGAAAAGAAGCAGAATGGGGAAAGAGAGAGTAATAAAGAAAATATTAGTGTAGGACAGTTGCAGCTAAAAGAATTTTCTTTTTGCAAAGATGTGGGATTAGTAAGGAAGGAGAGGGACACTTGTTAGCAGGTTTATGTTTTGGCTGTTAGTTTAAAGCAGGAAAAGGAGTTGAATTTGAATTTTAGGTTGAGTTGTACCTGGTCAGCTTATGTGCTACATAGGAGAGGAGCAGTGACACATTCTGTTAGTAGCTTGATAAGATCTTAGGCTTGTTTGGAAGTTGAGTCTGGAGTGTTTTGCCTAAGGGAAAATAAAATATCATTCCAGATTTTGGAGATGCAGAATGAGAAGTTGAAATCACCTGCAGAGTTGTTAGATTTGGAGACTTGCAGACAAAAACTGCCACTAGATCAGAGAGACCTAGGTGGGGTGTCTAGTTGGATGAGATCACCAAAGGTCAAACATATTTTTTTTGGTTTGTGGATGAGGTTTTGTATTATGAGGAAATGAGAGTATATAAGATGGGGATGTTCTTTGTGTTTCACCGTTGCAGTCATTACATTTGGGTTATCTGCTTGCAAGTAGCCCTCGGTCGGCCTGATTAACAAAGTCTTGGGTCCTGCGTCAGTTGCGGTCTCTTCTTCCAATGTCAGGTCGTCAGGAGTATAAAACATGCAGCTGACGTCATTACATCAGTCTTTCTTGCTGTGTGGTGCCCGAAGCAGAAGCAGTTCGCAAGTGCCTGTTGGCCGACTCCTGAAATTTTCATTTTCAAGTTTCAGAACCGAAGTCTTCAACTAAAAGCGAAGTACCCCATTGGGGAAACTTTTTCTTGCTCTAAACCGATGTCAGTAAAAGTAAATAACTGCATTTCTTATGGAAAGCAAATACCTCATAAAGATTTTAATTTGTACTGTATTCCTTGCCTAGGCCCTGACCATGACGCACCTCGCTGTCGGGTTTTGTGCCTTATTTAAACCACGAACTATCTGTCGTCGGTATATTTGCACTTCTAAATTTTTTGGGGCTCGGTTCAATTATCCTGATATGTCTTCGGTAAGCCATCCGACTACCGACATTCCGAAGAAACACAAAGATAAAGACAGACAGGCCGCCCAGTTCGCCGGTACTCAGTGAGGCGCTTTCACAGCCCCTGATACCCACTACTTCAGATTCGCAGGCCTCTACTGAGACCCATTCGGAGTCCGGTATGCTGCGAGATGCTTCAACTGTGGAACCTGCGGATGTCTCTACCTTGGAGCGGTCTGGAGCCACTGTTCAGGCACCGGCATCTGAGGGTGTATTCAGGCCTACTGACTTGCATATTAAACCGGCGCCATCTTCTTCTTCAAGGCCTAAAACTCGAACCATGCCTAGAAAACTGACGCCCAGACCACATGGTCAGGCCTCTATGCCTAAAGAACAAATGATAAGAATGACTGAAGACCTTATTACTTTAATCAGGGGAAGCCAACCTTCCCCCTCTAAGAGACCTAGGACTGAGTTTGCTTATGATACTTCTGACCAGGATTCTGAAATTTCTGTTACCTCTGATGACCAGGATTTTCCCTCATCTGCCTGTGAGGATTCTGATGCTAAGGACTCTATTCCCTCTGTTCCACCCCCCCCCCCCCAGAAGATTTCTCTTCGGGTGAAACCTTGCATACTCTCAGGGAGCTTTTTCATTGGGAAAGTCAGAATTTCTCTGATTCTAAAGAGGCTTAGGGATTTCTTACTCCTGCCCCAGCACAGGCCTTTAGCTATACCTCCTGTACTGGACATTGTCGATGATGCCTTTTCGGAATCTAGCATGGCCCCTTTCTCTTTGCCTCCTGCTTCCAGAAAACCTGACAGATATTACGGGGTTCCTGACTCTCACAAGTTCCTTTTCAAGCATCCTACTGCGGATCCTGAAATAATTTCACAGGGACACAAGAGCATTAAAGCTACTACTACCAAAAATCTTACCCCCTCTGATAGAGACTCCAGGGCACTGGATAGATGGGGTAAGAAGGTATACACTTCTGCAACTTTGGCCATTAGGGCCTTAAATTGCCAGTTTCATATGTTAAAGTATCAGCAGCATGTTATTGGATTGCTTAAACAGAAAATTATGTTGACTCCTGATTGTGCTGAAAATAAGGATTTACAGGATTTTATGCATTCTGCTGAACAAGTTGGTAAACATACATTGCAGTGTGGTTTTGATTCACTAGAGGCATCTTACAGGGTTGCGGTAACTGGGTCTGTACTTGGAAGGCATGCTTGGCTTAAGGAGCAGTCCTTGCCAGATCATGTTAAAGCAAAATTACTGGATGCTCCCTTAAATCAGGGCCACCTGTTTGGCAACAAGGCAGAAGAAGTTCTTAAAAAGATGGAGGAAAAAGCTAAATCTATGCAAGATGTAGTAGGCATTGGCCTTCTAAGAAGTGGTCCTTTCCTGCCTCTTCCAGACCTTCTCAGTCCAAACCCAGATCCAGCAGAGCACCCAGGCTTCAGTCCCAGGGAACACACAGGACTAAGCAGTGGGGGGCCTCCACTTCCAAATTTGGGAGTAATAAAACTCTCCCCTTTTGTAAACTGTCTCAGTGACTTCTTTTTAAAACTTCCAAGCACTTCTCAACTGACTGCCCCTTTGGGGGGGAAGGATTGCACTTCATGCAGAGAACTGGGGACTCGTTACCCAGGACAGATGGGTTTGATTATAGTGTCCCAAGGATACAGATTTCACTTCCACACGTCACCAACTCCAAGCGGTTGGCCGGATCTACCTCCAAAGCAGTGGGCAGAGGCCCAAAAGCAAGTACTCTCTCTCTTAAGCATAGGGGCTATTCAGTTGGTACCAGAAGAGAAAAAGGGACAAGGTTTCTACTCAAGATTTTTTCTAGTACCCAGAAAAGACGATTCATGGCGTCCTATCCTGGACCTGCCTACGCTAAACACCTTTTTGGTGATTCCAAAATTCAAGATGCTGACTCTTCACCAGTTGCTTCCTATGCTAAGGAAAGATGCCTGGTTGGTGAACTAAATTTAAAGAAGCATACCTGCACATCCCAATCAGGGAATCTTGCAGTAGATACCTACACTTCAAAGCAGGCTTACACGCACTATCAGTTCTCTGCACTGCCCTTTGGCTTATCTACTGTGCCCAGGGTACTCACAAAGTGCCTAGCTCCAGTCATTGCATTTTGCAGGCAAAGAAATATTAAAATATACCAATACCTGGACGATTGTCTAATTCAGGCAGAAAACTAGGACATACTTTTGAATCATCTGGCTTTTGTACAGAGGGTGCTAACCTGTCTGGGGTACACCATAAACAAAAAGAAATCACACCTGGTACCTTGTCAACAAGTTATATTCCTGGGAGCAAGCTTGAATACAACTTCCCAGATGACTTTCCTCATGGCAGAGAAACAAATTCACTTGACAACCTACTTCAAACAAGTGGTCACAAAAACCCTGCTATCTGCAAGGCAAATCCTACAAGCCTTGGGGTTCATGGCCTCCGGCATTCTTCTAATTCCATATGCAAGACTGCATATGAGGAAACTACAATGGTATCTAAAAAGCCTATGGTGTCAACATTCTCAGACTCTAGAAGCAATGATTCCTATCATTCCTTGTCTATGCCTAGAGTTCCTTTGGTGGGCAGAGGCCTGCCACCAAAACAAGGGACTACCATTCACACTACCCCATTGCTGCCCAAACCCTAACAACAGACGCATCAGACTATGTATGGGGGGGGGGGCACCTGGCAGGAAAGTGCATTCAGGGCAAATGGAACCCAATTAAAATGCACTTTCACATCAATCATAAAGAAATGTTAGCTGTACAGAAAGCTCTGACTGCCTTCAAGGACCACATTCTTCCAGGACAATTAATGATAAAGACGGACAACACCACTGTTACGTGGTACATAAACAAGCAGGGGGGTACACATTCTTACCCCCTCTGCAGATTAGCCATGACATTGTGGAACACAGCCTTGAGCTACCAAGTACATCTACAAGCTCAATTCCTGCCAGGAAAACTAAATACACTGGCAGATGGACTAAGCAGAAAATTCATGGACCCACACAAGTGGATACTGGAACCAAGGATTTTCAACATATTGACATGCAAATGGGGGAGCCCAGATATAGACCTGTTTGCCTCCCCCCAGAACCATCAATTGGAAAAATTTTGTTCAAGGGCTCCCTACAGACAAGCTTGGAAAGTGGATACTCTGTACTTCAGCAACCTATCAGTTTATGCTTTCCTCTGCTTCTCTCTCCAAAGTACTGCTAAAGATTAAACAAGACAAACCAAGGATGACTTGTATTGCACCAGCCTGGCCATGCCAACACTGGCACCCCCTCCTGTGCAGTGTGTCACTGTTGGCCCCATGGCACCTGCCTCAGACTCCTACCCTGCTGTCTCAGCAGTAGAACCAGATTCTGCACCCTCAGCTTCAAACACTGAACCTAGCAGCCTGGCTAATTACCTAAGCTCTCCTTTACCATCCCTCAGTAAACCAGTGATGGATGTCATTTTAGAGGCAAGGAGGACTAGTACTAGAAAATGTTAAAAATGGAAAAGATTCTGTGTCTGGAACCAATCTCAAGGGACAAGCACAGCAGTGCCCAATTACCTCAGATTTTACAATACTTAACTGAGATGCTTCACAAGGGCCTGTCTTTTTCCTCAGTAAAAATTCACGTCTCAGCCATTTCAGCTCATTGTAACACAGAACCTCCCCTCTTCTCTCTTCTACTGCTCAAGCAGTTCCTCAGAGGGGCCAAAAAATTTAAGACCACCCAGGGGAGCTCCAACTCCAGCCTGGGACCTTCATTTTGTATTGGAGAAACTCACCCTTCCTCCTTTTGAGCCAGCTGCTACTGCAGATTTAAAATTCCTTTCTTGGAAAACGGCTTCCCTTTTAGCCATCACTTCAGCAAGAAGCGTATCTGAATTACAGGCCCTTATGGCAGTGGGGCCTTTCATCATCTTTCATGCGGACAGGGTGTCCCTCAGGACCAATCCCTCTTTCATGCCAAAGGTGGTATCCAGTGTGGCCTTTAATCAGTCCATTCATTTGCCTACCTTCTTTCCTAATCCACAGAACAAAGGGAAACGGATACTGCACTCCTTAGATGTGCAGGGACAAATTAGATTCTACTTGGACAGGTCTAAACCTCAAAGGAAATTTGAACAACTGCTGGTGGCATTTGCTGCAGGGACAGAGGGGAAGGCTGTTTCAAAGCGAACCATCTCCAAATGGATAGGCCATTGCATTCACTTCTGCTATAAACACCATGGAAAACCTATCCCACTCAACCAGGGCTGCATCTACCTCTGCAGCCTTTTCTCAGAGGCGTACCTACCAGGGACATCCTAGAAGCTGCTACCTGGAGTTCTGTACATACTTTCACCAAGCATTACCATTTGCCAATTTTTCTCTAAATCCAGAGCTGGCTTTGCCACTGCAGTTTTGCAGGGCCTTATAGCTGGTCCTAGTGCTATCTAAATTCCTCTGCCTATCCTTTGCTTTGGTAATCTACCCAAATGTAATGACTGCAACAGTGAAACACGAAGAACATAGTACAGTTGTGTACACTTACCATAAATGTAGATGTTAGATTGTATTCACTGTTGCAGTCCTGGTTACCCTCCCTCCAGCCCTCTGACTTCATTTGGCTATACCTCTTCTCTCCTTTTCAATGCTTAAAAGCTTTTTGGTGTATTTGCTTTTTTGTTTGAGGTATAACCTTGTATATTTATAGATTTAATTGCTTCCCATTAGAGGGCACCTGACATCTAGGGCAAGAAAAACTGATGTAATGACGTTGGCTGCATGTTTTATACCGCTGACGACTTGACGTCATGGAAGAAGAGACTGCAACAGACGCAGGACCCAATACTTTGTTAATCAGGCTAACTGAGGGCTACCTTTAAGCAGATAACCCAAATGTAATGACTGCAACAGTGAATACACTCTAACATCTACATTTATGGTAAGTGTACACAACTGTACTTTGTGGGGGGAGTTTAGGACAGTTTAATTCTGAGTACTGTGCAGTGAAGAGTCCAATAGGGATTGTTGGTAGCAAATCAAGTGATCTTATGAGAGGAGTCTAGATAGGAGAGCAGTGGCAATATTTTTTTTTTTTTTTTTTTTGCTGAACTGATCAGAAAAGATTTGGCTGTATAGAGGGAGCCTAACTTCTGATGTTTTTTTTAAATTGAATGCTGTATGTAATAGTCACATTTTAGATTTTCTTCAATGTAATCACTTAGCTATATGTAGTACCATTGTTATTGTATTGTTTGTGGTGGTAATAGAAAATTTGTCTTTTATGAATTTAGGTGTTTAGAAGTGAATAGAACAAAGTTTGAATTTTGGGGTTGAGAAATAATTGGGATTTTGCTAGCCACTTTTCCAGTATGATGAGTGAGTCTCAAGTTATCTAGGCTTTTTGCTGAACTGATGATGGTGGAGTCCTCTG
The DNA here is from genome assembly GCF_019279795.1 of Protopterus annectens. NCBI lineage: Eukaryota > Metazoa > Chordata > Ceratodontiformes > Protopteridae > Protopterus > Protopterus annectens. The sequence continues at coordinate 865,719,038 of NC_056748.1, read as the reverse complement.
CATATTGTATTAATGAGGCATTCGTTGTTGTTTTTCAGGGGTCATTTATGAAGGGCCAAGAGCAGAAACTTGGGGTACTGCTGCAGTTATGTGTAGGAAGGTGGCGAGATTGTTCTATCACTTAACTACTTGAGATCTATCGGAAAGATAACTGTGGAACCAAGTTAGAACTTTATTGTCGAGTCCTAGAGAAAGTTTTTTTTAACAGAATTGGATGCCAGACTGTGCTAAAGGCCTTTAATAGGTAAAGGAAGAGGGCTGATGTGAGGTTTCCTTTGTTTCTATTTAAGTTAACTGTATTAAGGAATTTGAGTTGGGCAATGGTACTGGTATGGTTTAGATAGGGAGGTAGTACAGCAGTAGGTAGATAGTTGAAGTCAGTAGAGTTTCTGCCTTTATGGAATGGTAGTATATAGCATTTTTTCATTAAGTAATAGGACATAGTCCTTAATAGAGCATTTTTTTAGGAATGATACTGGGAGGGCTATTGCCTCAGCAGTAAATTTAAGATATTCGACTGGTATATTGTTTTGTGCTTGGGGAGGTAAGCTTTAATTTTAGCAGAAGCTGTTTAATGGTTATCGGGACTGGTTTAAAGGAGAGAGTTTGAGGGAGATTTGTATGTAGGGTTGGGTTGTGTGCAGTAGGAGAGGTTGAGTATAGGGTGTAGACTGAGTTTATGAAATAGGTGCTAAATAGATTAGGGTTGTTTTTTTTTTTGGCTCATTAACTTTGTAGTGGGACTAGGTAGTGTAAAATGTCCAGTTTTTCGTATCAGATTTATGCCTGACCAGAATTATTTTGAGTTGGTATGAGCTGCTGGGAACATTTTTTGTCTGTTCTTATGAAGTATTTGGCAGGGTTAGTCAGCTGTCTGTATGTCTGATAGTTATTCTGGGTTTTATTTGTAGACCAGGCTTTCCAGGCTTTGTCCTGCTGCTTCGTTTTTTGCTTAGTCATTTTGGATAGGTAGTGGGCAGGGCTTGGCTTAACATGTTTATTTCTTACGGGAGCAAGTTCTTTTAGAATATTTGGGGAAATGTTACTGAAGTTGTCTATAGCATCATCTAGGGGCAGATATTTGAGGCTGTTCCAGTTTACTTGCTTTAGTTGAGAGACAAGTGTATATATTAAATTATGATTGCAGACTTGTTTATTATATTATTGTCTGTGGACACTAATTTGCTGTCTGTTAGTGAATATAATGAGTTGGTTGCTGAATGAGTCTGACAGAGTTCCAGGGGATGTGAAATTATTTGGGGTGGTGACTTCCATTCAGTCTAAAAGTGTTCCACTTTTGTTCTTTTTATTGAAATTGGAGTTTTTGATTAATTGAGTGAGCCATGCAATTTTAGACTCATTTGGGTTTCTTGAAGAGACTGAGAGCCAGTCTTGATGGAGGGTTGACGGTGCCCTATTAAATATTCTTCAGGCTGTGAGAGTTACCTGGCAGTCTATATAAACTGTAGCAACTCCTGTTTTGTTTGTTCTCGCTGTTCTTCGTATGTTGCAGCCTGAAGGTAAGATGTACTGTCGTGCACACCGTTTTTATGACCCAACTAGGCAGAATGAATAAGGGAAAGGAGTTTGTGAAGAAAGACCAACAAAATAAACCTTCTAAGAAAATATCTTCATTTTTTTTTTTTTTTTTTTTTTTGCAGAAGGAATAAATGAAACACTTTGTGTAGGTAGAAGGAACACCAGCTGAAAGTAAGATGGTTTACCGCACTTTTTGTCCACATATATGTTCTGAAGTGTTGAGCAGAATTGGAAAGCAAAGGCATCATCATTGGATGGAATAGTTCAAAGTATATTGAAGGAGTTTAAGAACATGTTACCACCACCAGTGAGAGGATTGCTCAACTGCTTAATGGAGACACAAGTGGCTTCCGTGGCTTCCGAACACTGGACAGAGGGGGATGTATGGTCCCTTTTCACAAATGTCAGAGCAGTGAACAAATGGACAGGTACAGCTCTGTCAGTCTGTCTTTGGTGATAGTCTGATATGCAGTCTAGCTGGGTGGTGATGTTGTGGAGTAGACTGAATCCAGTTTGCATGCCATTAAGAAGGTTCAGCTGTTAGCATGGAGGATGAATGACTAGTGGGTTTAACTGCATATCCAATGAAGTTGAGTTAGATGATGCAAAAGCTATGCAGTGCCTAGATTTCTGTAACGTGGCTATTCCTCACGACCCAGACAAAAAGCTTTGTTGGCATGACAAAACATCCTCACATAACAGACAATGTTAGAAGCTTGAAAATGGTTTGAGATAATGGGTGCTGTTAAACATTTGCTGCCATGAGGGTGTGGTGATCAGTGAGGTGATATAACACAGTATTGACATGTATAGAAGTGTGCTATATAGCTCAGCATTGAGACAAGTCATCTCTTATTTTTATTATTGACATTGTTGCACTAATGAGCATGTCCTTTGGATAAGTGATTAAACCGAGGCCCCATCTACTGGAATTGGTTGTAGCTTAGGTGGATGTAGAAAGCCACCTATTGAAAAGAGTAAGGAGACGTTCCCCAATGCCTTGGCCAAATGTCCCCTGGTAGTATAAATACCACTTCTGGTCTCCACTGAAAAGAGGCTACTAATGTGTTAATTGATATCTGTCTATATAAAAGGCCTTTCATTACCATTGTAACCATCATTGCCTTATGGCTGCACCTTACAGCTTCAGGAAGTTGAAAGTCTTTGTTGGTAAATATTTGTATAGTCAGGGCCATCTAGAAGCTATATCAGACATTGCCAGACTCGTGGTACACATGGTGAATCACTTGTCACTAGAAAGTCAGATGGAGACTGATGTGGCAAAATTTCTAAATGGTCGTCTTGATTTCTCTGGATGTGATTAATTCTGTATGAAAATGAAATAAGAATGCTATGTTAAATTTGTTGATATTCCTTTATATTCCATGGAGTTGACAGTGAAAAGTGGCAGTTTCTTAGTAGATTTACATATAATCTTATTAATCACAGTTCAGTTTTATTGAATTCAGGTTCATTTTACTTATCTGTTTCAAATCATAAAAGCTAAAAGGTATGAAACAGTGTAATTTGCTGAAAATGTATATACTGTATCCTCTTAAAATCCATTCCTTAGAAGCAAGAGTTGAGTTCTTAAATGGTCTAAGGACATGCAATATACTTGCAAGTAGTCATGTTTAGACTGACAGGTTACTAGAATTTGTTTCAGATCATGGCTCTTGGCTAGTGTAGCTAACCTGGACACCACTTTGTTAAAAAGGAGGGCAAATTGACTTTTGAAGGCTGCCTGTAACAGGCCTGAAATTGTGACTATACAGGTTAATTACGTTTGCACCCTTTACCATCTTGTGATTGCCAGAACTTTTAAACATTAGAAGATGGTAAATGTGTGATTTCTTTGGGTTGTATGAGTTGCATACTTTTTTACAGATGTGAGAATTTATTTTTCTGGCCAAACAGCTATTTCAGGTACTAGAAAAGGCTGGTTGCTTGGTCATAAGCATGATGTTAACTTCTTGACAAAGAAAGACAACACAACAGTGAACATTATTTTTTAAAGTTATTGTTATTTATTTATTTATTTATGTATTTATTTTGAGTACTTGATTAATTTAAATTTCTTGCACTGTACGAGAAGAAAATCATCTGATAATGATGTTATATGTTTTTTTTTTCTTTTGGGTATAATTATAGTACTGTGAATTTATTCATTTGAATTTTATTTACAAAAACGTTTTTCCCTATTGAAGAATGATGGAACAAAGCCTCTTCATTTGAAATCATTGCATTTTGCTGGAAGTTTGTCTTGCCATCTCCCCTGTGTTATAACTAATTCTGAGGTCCCCAAACTTTTCAGACTTTCCATTTGGTGATCCAGTCCAAATTAAATTGTCGTTGGTATATTTCCTGATGACAGATACCAACTTTTACTATTCGCCCAGGAAGTGATGCATATATTATTTTATTATTCAGAAATTGTCTGCGAGGATAATATAATAGTGATGCCAGGCATGGCCATTTTCAGCTGAGGTTTAGGAAGAAAAGTTCCAGACATATTATAAAGGAACAGTCATAAAGTGCAAATATGATGCAACAGTTCACAGAATATTCAGAGTTGTAAGAAATCAAGAAGCAATCAAACAGTCTACAAGTAAAAACCTGTCACAAGTCACACAATGTTAAAAATTGTAGGAATCAGTCGTACTGTACAAAATAGAAAAATTGGAGTACAAATATGCTTTGTTGTGTATTCTGAAATAATAGTATAGAGGTAGGAATCATAAAGATACACGTGCTAGTAGGAGGCAGTTTCAGAGAAAAGGAGTTGAGTAAATTATCAGATGATTGTTGGTGTTAGGAGTTTGTGATAAATGTAACTAAAAATGGTTTAGAAAATCAGTTCTACTTTAAACCTTGGTGGTTATCTGTTAGAGGTGGAATGTGATGGAGTTATACTACTTGACAACACAGGGTGTAGAGAATCCTTATAGGGAATATATTTAGGGTAGAGAATCCCTGTAAAGAATATTTTTAGTGTTATGAAACTAAAGTGTGTGACTGTAGTGTCCAGGGGCATAGCTTTTAGTGGAGTCCAGTTACATTGTCTTAAACTAATTGTTGAAAGATGCCAAGTTGCATTCTTTGTTGCACTTGATTTATTTATTTATTCACTCATTCATTTAAGCTGTTATAATGTAGAAGGACAGAAGCAGTGTCTGATTAATCATCCTGTGTGGTGCTTGTATTGTTTTATTGCTGATAAGTATCCATAATGCTGAGTGTCTACCACTGATTTTATCCATTCTAGTAGGTGTATTCATAATCTAGGTGAAACTGAAAGATGTCTCATTTAACAAGTTGCCAGTCAATTTTAAAGATCTCCTAATATTACAGATTCTTGAGGGATGTTGTGGTTAAACTAGCACAAGATTTATTCAGCTGTTATGGCGTTATATCCTGGAGGAGTAGAAACAGCAGTGGTACATAAACTCCTTTGATTATATTGAGATAAGAAATCAGGAGTTCCGCATTGTGAAAGTTAGAGATAATATTGGGGTAGTGTGATAAATCTAGTGTATTTTTTGGAGATAATAGCCATTCCCTCTCTCTTTTTCTGTCCAGATACATAAATAAACATAATTCTTTTTTTAGCAAGGACTAGTTGGTCATCCTGTTCTGACGTGTGTAGTTCACATCAAAAGCTTTAGTTCCTGGAGATTTTCTAGAATTAGCTGAGGTACATCTTTTAAGAGCCTAGCTCTGTTAATCACACTGTTTATTATACTGTAGTCAAATAAGTTTACACTGCAATACTGTACAGCTTTCATCTTGCCTTGAAATGTTTTAGCTCATGAGCTTATCTGTGTAGCCATTATTGTTATGCAGTGCAGCCAGTCATTCGTTGGAAGTTTTTTTTTTCTTTCCCATTTTAAGGCATCTCATTCTGAAGAATTGCTACAATTATCGTCATCCAAGAATACCATATTATGGTCACCTTTGTATAATTTGATTTTCAAGCATTTGAGTAGCGAGATTCTTTCTCTGTATTTCTTTACTATTTAAACTGTGATTTTGTGATCTTTGGGTAAATAGTCTGTCTTGACTGTAGTGTGAGCCAACTGGAAATGTTTTAACAATGTAGTATGTTCTAAATGGTACAAGTCACAACACCATTCTTCCAGTATGTGCAAACTTTAAAGTGTTCCAAAGCTGCTATGTATTTGAGTGCGGGATGCTGAAACTCTTTGCGTTTATAATCTTGTAAACTTGCAGACATGCAGGAAACAGTCTTTGCAATGCAGTGATTTCTAATGTTGTGTTGTGGTACTAAAATTGTTTAGTATGTATTTAGTGCATACATGGATAGTGCAATAACTTAACAGAGATGCAGTGTAGACCGTGTAGAACCCAGGGAATGACCCAAGGCTGTAGAATTCATTTTTTGTTTTGTATTGTTGAGTCTCTGTTTTACAGCTTTCAGATACAAGTCCGTAGTTAGGCTAGCAAGGTTACAGAAAGTCATTAATGGGGAGCAGCTCAGATGTCAAATGTCCTGGCTCGCAGGTTGTTTTTAATTTGCTTGTTAGTGCCCTAGATTTTTGCTAGCTATAATACAGCATATGTAATGGCTTATAAGGTGGTAGATCATTTGTAGTAAGTATTTATTTTTACTTTACTGTTGTCTTGAAAAAAGTTTCATCTGAAAGCTGTAGCCAGTATTCTCTCTGTGCTTAGTAAACAAGCAATATTGCCAAAATGGATAAGCTTCACAGGAAATAATGGGGCTACCTTGAGATATTGTGAGGCCCAATGCCACAGCTAAAAGGCCTCCACCTGTGGAAGGCTCATTATTTCCCTTTCACACTCACTCTGGAGAGCATTATTGTGCATAGAAAATGAGCAACTGTGTTTTTTGTATAGTGGACTTTATATTATGCAATTATGTATCATTAATGACGTAAAACAGATCTTTAAATGTAAGTGTAATTTTGTGTTTAAGTTTTTTATCCATTAGAATTAATTTTCAGAGATTTTTATTGGTTAACATACATTACAAAAAGTTTGCCTGGGCAAGGATTTAAGTGTTCTGAAAGTCATAATCTGTAGCACATCAGTTTCATTAACTACTGTATTTCACTGCCTGCTGTTCTTGAATTCTTGATGTGTTGGCAGCTTAAGTCCTTGTTGCTTTGATTACTGTGATTTGCAATAACCACCCATTTTTTACAGCCTGTTACATACACAAAAACACACCAAACTCCAGACAAAGTAACATTTTCATGCAGTAGCTTTTTGTAGATTAGCATCCAGGTGGCTGCAAGAGGTTCCCAGTAAGATACAAGATGACCATCTGTCCCAGAGTCATGGAGTCCCTACAAAAAAAAAAAAAAAAAAAAAAAAAACTTGAATTCTCAGAACCGGGAATTGTTGACAAAGTATGTAGTCTATCAGCTAGTGCAGTAATAGCAAACTGTGCTGTAATAAAGAACTGCCATATAAAATCTGTCAGTCTTCTCATTAGAAGTAGTACAGTGGGAGATAAAAGAATGCTTAGCCAGTCGATTAGATCATTGTGTTAGTGGTTCCAGCCAAGTGAACTAGCTAGCATACCACAAAGTAGGTTATGTGTATTTTTAATGTTTGTAGGCTTTGACATAATGTGATTCATTTGTAAATATAATTGTCTTGTAATACTAATGCCACTGCTCAGGTAGTTTCTTGTTTTCTTAATCCTTTGAATGGTTAATGGAAGTTGGATTAAGTAAGCTTAGTACTGGCACTTGTTTTTTTTTTTTTGTCTCACTAGAGCTAGAGAGAGAAATTAATGGCAATATTACTGTTTTCCCTTGGATCCTGGATTTCACACTGTGTGCAAGCATTCTCAATTTTTCATCTGTTTTGCTGTACATTAATTTGCCCCTTTGGAATTCTGAGTGACCAGAGAGATGTTATTAATTTAAAAAAGTATTTTCTACAGTTTAATAACCATTCTAACAGTACTGCCTTTGGTGTAAGCTTTGTGATGCAGGAGGCATTCAAAAGAGTTTGTCTGCATAGTTCCTAGAAAATGACATGTACAAAAATGGTCTGCTTACCTGTTTTCTCTTATTTGCCATGATCATGGGACTTGGGATCTTGACAGCCTAATAGTGGCTTGAGAATAGTCCATCATTAAAAATAGGCAAATTTATAGGACAGAAAAACTTTCAGCTTTTCCAAGTACACTTGGAGTAGTTTGTAACTGATAATTCAGTCTCTCTCTTTTTTTTTTTTAATGCCTGTACCATTTTCTGTAACAGTATTGGATAATGCTAAGGGAGGACGCTAGAGAGAGAGAGCTCTGCACTACCTGAAATATTTAAAATGGAGAGCATCATGAGATCAAACTTTCTTAACTGCTCACTCTGCGCCATTGAACTTGTGTTGAAAGCTGTGTTAAAGGAGGTAGTTTTCATTTTTCATGTAAAAATGGGAACTTGCTTGTTTAACTGCTGTGTGTCGGCTGTCTATTTTAACTCTTAGGCCTGCCTTTTTATAATGTTTTCTCCGACTCGTATACCATTGTGTTTGCATTTCTTGCTATCTTTACTTCCAAAGGGATTCTGTGAACAATGATTTGTCACAGAAGTTAGTTATGTTTGTCTCTTGAATACTATTATGGGCTGTAGTATCAGATGATGAAGTTAAACATTGTGAATGCTAGAGGGAAGGAGGCCTTCTCTGTCTTTAGTTAGTACAAGCTGATATAAGTATGTTAGCAGAAATCACATTCAGCAACAATTGCGTTGGATAAAATTTCATTTAATGAAGGAACTGGCTTCTAGTAAGCCATAGCAAAGACGGCCTTATGAAGAGGCGGCTATGCATTGCATTTTTAGATTTATTTTTGCTATAGTTCTGTCACCGATTTAAGTGTGTTGAACTCGTATCAGTTCTACTGCAGCACAGCTTGGGTTGTGTTGAAAGGCTGTTGAACTTAGATTGTACCATAATAAAGTACAACAGAACCTTACTGTCACATTTAGACCAAATTTGTCTGAATAGTGGTAACATTACTTGAAAGGGTTTTCCTAAGATAGTGTAAAGAACTGGATTTATTAAAAAAAAATGAATGTGGAGCAAATTAGTAAACTAACTTCCACTCATGCATAATTCCTGAACTGTCATTCAGTTTAATATTACTTCTTGATTAGTCATTCTCTGCAGTCTGCACACAACTGTGTATACACACACACACACACACACACACACACACACACACACACACACACACACACACACACACACACACACACACACACACACACTTTAGGTATCCTGTTCTTTTTTATTTGTTATATATGGCAGGCTTGCTCGTTGTATACTTTTTGTCATTAGATAGTTTAATTTGAGGAAAAGACCGTTTGAGTTCAAATGTAATTACCTTATCCTTCATGAAGTATTGTAACGAGTGATGTTAGAGCACCATAATGTTCTACATTAATGATCTTATAGACACTTAATCATAGGATTTGTAAACAGCATCCGGCAGACACTGTCTTCTGAGATTGGTGCGTTACTGAGAATTTGCAGTGCATCCACTGTCTTGTACAGAAACGTACTCTGGAGCAAAATGGGAGACAATGGTGGTGTAGATTTTAAAGCCTGACCTGCAAGTACAGTCTTTTGAGACCTAAGGTCGACTGTTTCTGTTTGGTCAGGTTCCAAGAACATCACATAAGCAGTAATATACATATTCTGATAACATAAACCTTGTTGGCTGGGTTTTCCAAATCCGTTCTTCAGCCTCATATGAAGTAAATGTATGACTCTTGACACACACCTCTAGCGTGGTACATTGCTGTTATTTGGAAAAACAGACATGCTGCAGAAGAGCTGTTACTCACCAGTGAGAATGCAGATGCACCCCACAGTTATGGACATTCGTGAGCTTAGTTATGGAAATGTAAGTGCCATATATAGGTCCATACTGATGTCATTTGGCACGCTTACCTTTTAATGATGTCATTCTTGAATACTGTACACGCTGAAGTAATAAATTGTTTAAGTTTTAGCAGTGTCATGCAAATACACAAAAGAAAAAATGTATCACTGGCCCTAGAATGCATTTTTAGTTTAAGCTATTAATCACGGCAGCATTGTTTAACTATAAATGTCTGAATGTGTTACTAGTAATGCATAGCATGGGTGTGTGGGGGTGTTTATGCTGAGTGCACAGATGCATGAAGACAGCTGTTCATTAGTGTTTTTTCTTTATGAAGGAACTATCTTAATATTTAGGCTTATAATGTAGAGTGAATGGTGGGGCAATTAGGAATGGAAGGATGTGCTAGTAACATTTTGATGCAATAAGATTAATTGAGTCTCGGGTCAGGTTTTTCCGGTTCAGGAGCATCAGTTTGATCATGGAGTACATTCTGGAGCAGGGGTTCAAGGAATTTAAAGGGATGTTGGGACACGTTTTTCATGGTGCATGGACAAATTCAACTAAACATTATCAACATAATGTTGTTGATGTAGCTGTCCTTGGGTTTAAATCGCAAAGACTCAAGTTTTACCTCCTGCTTTAGCCAGTACCACAATATTTGTACCATGTTGAAAATGTTTTTATTGTCCAAAGGCATAAAGCAGTTTCTGCAAGTGAGTATGCATGTATCTTGATATCAGCTTTCTTCCATGGTTTTATTATGTTTTTGTTATTACATTGTGAGCTATGTAAGCTTTACTGCTGTTGAAATTATTTTTTTGTGCTGGTGTATAGTGTTCCTGCAAGTTGTAACCTGTTTTCAGTGTATACCTGGCACGGTATGAGGTCCCTGCATAATGCAACCTTACTGGCAGTTTTCCTATGGCTAGTTCACATCACTGTTTTTCTGGCAGTTTTCAGTCTGATCTAACTGCTAGCACTAGCATTTCTATTCAGTTACTTTGGCAGGCATAGACTTTCCACTGATTCTACATGTTTTTTAATTTATTCTTTGGGTGTTTGGCTTTTCTGCTCTTTTTATTCTACAGTGACTAATTTGATTTGCATTTCCTGCATTTTGAGCTCTACCATGTGTGTGTGTGTGTGTGTGTGTGTGTGTGTGCAATAAGCAGCTTTGCTTTTCAAAATTAAAGGGCAGGAATTGCAAAGCCCTTCTAGACCACAAAATCCTAGGTTTACTGAAATTTTATACATTCACTGTGCAGTGCACACTTCACCAAGTTGAGGAACATAAGAGATGGAACCTTCCCTGGCACTCGGGCAGTACCATAGTTAGGGCAGGGCAAACAAAGTGGTTGCCATGGCCGCAAGCTGTTCTATGGCATGGTGAGCAGTACCAAAGAGTTGCATATTAGACAAACGTGTGGCTGTGGGATTCATTTAATTCATTCCCTCCAATGGAGTTCTGGAAGTTTGAACTGCAACTTCTGATGGGCAGAGCCTAAGCTTTTTGATAGGATCAGATTGTGTCCTCCCATTTCAAACAAATGATGTTCTTCATTCCACATTGCTGCAGTCCTAACACTTGGGTAGTCCGCTGTCCCAGTCGGCCCGAATACCAAAGTATATGGCTGACGTCGGTCAAGGCGCATTAGTCTGACGTCAGGACGTCAGGGTACAAATGCGCATGACCGACGTCATATCCTCAGTCTTTTTTGCCGCATGGTCCGATGCAGAAGCAGTTTTGCGAGTGCAGGTTGGCGTTCTGAAATTTTCTGAAGTCGGAGTTTCAGACCGAATCAAAGTTGGCTAAGTACCCCGTTGGGGAATATTTTGGTTTTTCTTGCCTCAGTATTTAACCGGATGTCAGAAAAAGTGAATAACTGTATTTCTTGTGGGAAACAGATACCTCATAGGGATTACCATACCTTGTGTATACCTTGTTTAGGGCCTGAGCACGACGTTGTTGGATGTCGCTCTTGTGCTAGATTTAACAAACGCACTATAAAGAGAAGATTAGACTGTGCCAGGTTAGTTTTTGGGAAGCGTTGTAATTATAAAATGCCGTCGGATACTCCGACGCCCGCTTCGTCCAAAAGCGCAAGGACAAAGCAGCAAAGCCTAGGTTGGAAGAACCGTCAGTCCCGGACGTCGGTTCTTTAGAAGGCTCAGTGGAGCCGGTGGTTCTGCCTGAAGTTTCTTTGGAGTCTCAGGGAGAGACTTTACTGTTACAAGATGTGTCCTCTCAGGAGGTAGGCCAGGCTGAAGGGGCTTCTCAGGTGGCTGTTCTCCCCTCTCTTCCTAAGGTGGTTAGGCCCTCCCCTTCTGTTTCCAAGGCTTCTTTGAGAGGCAGGCCAGGTTTAGCTTCAGTGGGGGTCTCTCCTAGTTCTTCAGGATCTTTGCCTAAGAAACATATGCTTAAAATGGCAGAAGATTTGATTACTATGATTAGAGGTTCTATGCCCCCTCCTGATAAGAGGCCTAGGGTGGAGCCTGAGCTTGAGAGTTTTGAGCAGTGTTCGAGGCTTCTGAGTCTTCGGCTGAAGACTTGCAGGAGTATCCTCCTTATTCTGATTCTGATGTGGATGATTCTACTCCTTCGGCTTCTCCTCCTGAGGATTTTTCTTTTCAGAGACTCTTCATTCCATGAGGGAGCATTTTAAATGGGAAGGTCAAGATTTCTCTGATTCCAGGAAGAGGCTTAGGGAATTTTTGTTTTACCCCAGCATAGGCCTTTAGCTATACCTCCTGTTCTGGATGTGGTGGAAGATGTTTTTGCAGAGGCTTCCCTGAACCCTGATTCTTTGCCTCCTGCCCCAGTTAAACCAGACAGGTATTATAGGGTGCCTGAAGCTCATAAGTATCTTTTAAGAGTCCTAGGGCAGACCCAGAAACTGTTTCTCAGGGGCCTAAAGGTGTTAAGGCTTCTGTTGTTAAAAATCCTGTTCCTCCTGATAAAGAGGCAAGGGCTTTGGATAGATGGGGAAAGAAGGTGTATACTTCTTCCACTTTAGCCATGAGGGCTTTGAATTGCCAGTTCCACATGTTAAAATATCAAAATTATCTCCTTTCACAATTGAAGTCGAAGGTAGATGCTCTGGCGGAAGGTATTGAGTGTAAAGAGTTGCAGGATTTAGTTCATGTGTCTGAACAGGTGGGTAAGCATTCCTTGCAATGCGGTTTTGATGCTGTGCAGGCGTCTTCGAGGGTAGCTGCCACTGGTTCTGTTCTTCGTAGGCACGCCTGGCTGAGGGATCAGAATTTAGCTGAGCATGTTAAGACAAGGATTTTGGATGCTCCATTACAGTCTGACGTGTTGTTTGGTTCGCCTGTGGAAGCAGTTTTAAAGAAAATGGAGGACAAGGCTAAGTCTATGCAGACTGTTAAAGATTTTTTGCAGGTTCAGCCTCCGAAGTTTAGTAGAAATTGGCCTACTAAGGGGTGGACATATCCTGCTTATGATTTCCAGTCTAGGGGTAGGTCTAGACGTGGTAGGGGCAGAGCTCAAGGTTCTTTTAGGCCTAGAACAGGGAGTTCACCTGCTCAGTCTTCTGGTGAGGGCAGGGGTCAGTCCTTTCGTAAACAGACCCAATGACCTGCATTTTCAGCTGCCAGTGCTTTCTCGTCTGGCAGCACCTTTGGGAGGAAGGCTGGCACTTTTCAGAGAAAATTGGAGTTTAATTACCCAAGACAAATGGGTATTGGATATCATTCACCACGGTTACAGGTTTTATTTCCATACCCTGCCTCCTTTCAAAGGCATGCCAGACATTCCTCCGCTACAAAGAAAAGAGGCTCACAAGCAAATTTCTCTGTTACTCCAAATAGGGGCCATTCAGCCGGTTCCTGTGCCAGAAAGAGGCCTAGGATTTTATTCTCGCCTGTTCCTAGTACCAAAGAAGGGGAACACGTGGAGACCAATTTTGGATTTATCTATCCTCAACACTTATCTGGACATTCCCAAGTTCAAAATGTTGACGTTACAACAGCTTTTACCTCTGCTGGGCAAAGATCACTGGATGGTAACTTTAGATCTCAAGGAGGCTTACCTTCATGTACCTATCAGACTAAGTTGCAGGAAGTATCTGCGTTTTCGAGCTGGGAATTCCCATTATCAGTTCTCTGCATTGCCCTTTGGCTTATCTACTGCGCCCAGAGTATTCACAAAGGTTCTGGCTCCAGTGATAGCTTACTTCAGGCTAAAAGGAATACAAATCTATCCTTACTTGGACGACTGCCTGATTCTGGCTCAAGAAAAGGAAGACCTTTTACAGCATTTGGAATATGTGATAGCAGTGCTAAGATGCCTGGGGTATTCTGTGAACGAAATAAAGTCCAGTCTAGTACCCTCTCAAGACATGTGCTTTCTGGGTGTGAGACTGAATACAGCAACCCAGATGGCCTTTTTAACCCCGGACAAACAAAAGAATCTTTCCCTTTACTTCCATCAACTATCTCTTCAGTCCGGCTGACTGCAAGGACAGTCCTTCAAGCCTTAGGGTTCATGGCATCTTGTATTCTGGTGCTTCCCAATGCCAAACTGCATATGAGGAAGCTGCAATGGTATCTCAAAAATGTATGGACACAGCACTGCCAGGATTTGGACACTGTCATTCAAATAATACCTTGCATTCAAAAGGAATTTTGTGGTGGGCTCAGGAATGTCACCTAAACAAGGGACTCTCTGTGACCCGGCCAGAGGCGAGTCAGATTCTAACGACAGATGCCTCAGACATAGCTTGGGGAGCTCATCTGAATGGAAAGTGGGTACAAGACAAGTGGCCTGCCAGACTACAGCATCTACATATCAACATGAAGGAGATGTTAGCAGTCCAGTTTGCATTAATGGCTTTCAAGGAGTTACTTCTTCCAGGGCAGGTGTTGATTCTAACAGACAACACAACTGTCATGTGGTACATCAACAAACAAGGGGAACACATTCTTACCCTCTATGCAGGCAAGCAATGATTTTATGGGAGACTGCGCTCAGTTTGCAACTAACTCTTCAGGCAAGGTTTCTGCCGGGAGCACAGAACTCCTTAGCAGATGTGTTAAGCAGGCAAATCATGGATCCCCACGAGTGGAAACTGGATCTTCATGTATTTCAGAAATTGACAGTGTCATGGGGAACTCCAGACATAGATCTGTTCGCTTCTCCACTAAACCACCAGCTGCCAAAGTTTTGCACGAAAAGGTTTCATCACACAGCTTGGAAGGTGGATGCTCTTTCTTTCAGTTGGAAAAATCTTCATGTGTATGCCTTTCCACCTCTGCCTCTTCTTCCAAGGGTACTCCTAAAGGTCAGACAAGACAAGCCAAGGATGATTTTAATAGCTCCAGATTGGCCTCGGCAACACTGGTACCCATTACTGCGGAGTCTGGTAAGGAAGCCTCCATGGCCTTTACCTTTGATTCCACACCTATTGTCTCAGAGGGACGGTCATCTACTCAATGTCAAGCTTCACTCTCTTCATCTAACAGCCTGGCATATTCTGTTTTGAAACATAGCAGGTCTCAACTTCCTCAACAAGTTTTGAATGTGATTATGGAAGCCAGAAGACCTAGTACAAGGAAAGTGTACGCAGAAAAATGGAAGAGATTTTTATTTTGGAGTGCAGCAAAGAATTTGGAGGTTTCTGAGCCTAATTTGAGTGTGGCTCTTCAATATCTTACTGAGTTATGGGACAAAGGTTTGTCTTTCTCTTCCATAAAGATTCATGCTGCAGCAATTTCAGCTCACTATGATTGTGACCCACCATTGTTTTCTCATTCTTTGTTCAAGCAATTTCTTAGAGGGGCAAAGAATATAAGACCCCCACGTAGAGCTCCTACTCCTGCTTGGGATCTCAATTTTGTGTTGGAGAAACTTACTCTACAACCTTTTGAGCCTGCGGCTACTGCTGAATTGAAATACTTGTCATGGAAGACTGCTTTTTTGTTGGCCATTACTTCTGCAAGAAGGGTTTCTGAATTGCAGGCCCTTATGGCGGTTGAGCCTTTTTTGATTTTCCATAAGGATAGGGTATCATTACGTACTAATCCTTCCTTTATGCCTAAGGTGGTTTCTAGTGTGGCTTTAAACCAAACTATTCATTTACCTACTTTTTATGCAGATCCCCAAAATAAGGGGGAAAAGATTTTGCACACTTTAGATGTACACAGGCAGTTGCGTTATTATTTAAGCAGGACTAAGGATTTTAGGCAGTCTCAGCAGTTGTTTGTTTCTTTTGCTTTGAGTTCTCAGGGCAAGCCTGTGTCAAAATAAACTATTTCTAAGTGGATTGGGTTTTGCATTGCATTTTGTTATTCCCATCATGGCAAGGAGATTCCAGCTGGGATTAGGCCTCATTCCACTAGGGCTACTGCCACTTCAACAGCATTTCTAAGGGGGGTGGCAACTAAGGATATTTTGGAGGCAGCTACTTGGAGTTCAGTGCATACTTTCTCTAAGCATTACCACCTTCCTCTTTACTCTAAATCTAGGGCTGGTTTTGCCACGGCTATTTTGCAGGGCATGTTGACAGCTCCTGCTTCTTTATGATTTGCCAGCCTCCCTTTCCTCTGCTTTGGGATTCTACCCAAGTGTTAGGACTGCAGCAATGTGGAATGAAGAACATAGTACAGTTTTGTACCTACCATAAATGTAGATGTTCGAGGATCCACATTGCTGCAGTCCAATTTACCCTCCCTCCTTCCCCTCTGTGTTTAGGGGTGGTTGTGTGGGTGGGGTTATACTTTTGTAAATTTGTATATATTGTATATATATATTTGGTGCAGGAGTGTTTGGTGTTTTTTGGTTTTGGCCTTATCTTTTTAGGGTCTTCTGACATCTGGGGCAAGAAAAGACTGAGGATATGACGTCGGTCATGCGCATTTGTACCCTGACGTCCTGACGTCAGACTAATGCGCCTTGACCGACGTCAGCCATATACTTTGGTATTCGGGCCGACTGGGACAGCGGACTACCCAAGTGTTAGGACTGCAGCAATGTGGATCCTCGAACATCTACATTTATGGTAGGTACAAAACTGTACTTTCATATGTCTGGAACCACAGGTTATAGTGGTAGTATTCCTTATGTTCTAGGTTTTAAACTGGGTTTTATATGTCACAGTAAGCGTAGGAGCTGTTGCATTTTGTTCACCCACCTGAGAGCTTTCAAGAGGCTAAGCAAGTTTCACTGTGATAGTTGGTTGTCGGGACATTTAGAAAAGCATGAATTATATGACAACATAAATAAATGTTGTATGAACAGCAGTTAATCACTATCTACCTGTACTACCCAGAGGTCAAATATTAACAAAGTTGTATTTACCACTGTGTAAGCTTTGAGATGAAATATTGCAATAATTTGCATGTAGCATGGTTTTAAAATTAGTAATGCAAATATGAACAAGCAATATTTGACTCCTGGAGGCAGCAATGGGATGTAGTTGCAGAAGTACTTACAGGCATCACCCGGCTGTGACAAGTTAAATAAGAGCTAATAAAAATATTTTTTCTTGCTGCAGTTCAATGGACTTTTTTTGCTGTTTGGGATGAGGTGTCACCAGCGTGGATACAGGATACTAATCCTGGGCAAGACCCAAGCCTGTTGCACACCTAACATAGCACTGGATAGTTTGGAAGCTTGCCAGTTCATGTCCTTGGGATTTTGGGATACAAGAGGAAACTGGAGCACAAAGCCAAGAACCATGAAAAGAAAAGCAAGCACCCAGATAAATAATTTGGATATTCTACAACAGAGATTGTTTTACAGTCAGAATATATGTAGATCCTTCTGTAGTTGGCAAACATACACAATACCTATGAATGTGTAAACATACCTGTAAGACACATCTTTCAAAACCAGTGGAAAGTCCCCAACTACATGGAGTATGCTATAAGAAGGGCACACCCTTGTGAAGAGTAAACTATGAGATTACTGTTGAAATTCTGAGAATTATAAATGCACTCCTTGAAACGTCATAAATTATTTGTATTCCACTCAGTTGACACACACGAGTCCTTAGCTATGATCCCCTCTGATCTTTATTCTTACTTCCTTACCTTGAGGTACATGTCTTGTTACTGTGCTTCTGTGTCTGTGCGTCTGCATATCTGTATATATACACATACATGGGTACATGACAATTTGAAATGTACAAGCATTGAAGCAAAACTGATTTGATGTAGGCATTTTTAATAGTCACCAAAAAAATCAAAATAATCAAAAAAGGAAACATACTGTATTAAGATCATATTTTTCTTAATAGTGGTAGTACTACTGAAAGGGCTTTCCTAAAGGATTTAGGGTTAGCATGCATTGTAGGCAAGGTGAGCAGGTGGGCATCACCCACCATGACCCACAACAACTGGCTGTAGTATTTAAGGGGGTGACCCCTGGCTATGGCAGCATTGCAGTGTGCTTTGAAGGAGGACATAGTACTTGGACAGGGACAAGACCTTCAATCAGCAGTGGCAGCTGCTAGCAAGTCAGGACAGCTCAGCGATAGAAAGTTTCTGAGGACTGTAAAACGAAAAACAAGTGTATGGTTCATTTGTTTTCATTTGCTTTAAATATCCATTTTATCCAGTTTTTGGTCACGAGGAACCAAGCCCTCTTCTAGCAGTATGGCAGAAACAAACCTGGATGGGTTCTCATTTCATCACAGGACAGAAACTCAATTCACATAAACTGTGTCCACATGCAGGAGAAAGTTACCTAGCCACAAGTTTAAGTTGTGAGAGGAAACTGAGACTTTTAGCAAAGACCTACACAAGCACAGGGGTCAGGGAACAACATGCAGGCTGTTCACAGAAGGTACTTAAGCTAAGAACTGAGCCAGTGCTAAACACTACAGCAGAGTTGATTTCTTACTGTATTAAAACCCCCAAAAATGTCATTGTTTTGAGAGAGTTTTTTCCAGGTATATTGTTTGTTACAAAAATTTCAGTGCTTCAAAGGCTAACCTTTGTCTTTACATACCTGTTTTTCTGTTTTTGCTCTGTTAGGCAAGTTAGGCAAATATTTTAGTTTTCTTATCTTGGAGACATCAGTAAATGTATAATGAGTGTAGGGGACTACTTTGAATTACAACAAATTCCAAAGCGTAGGCCTTCATATTCAGCCTTTTCTCCCTTTTTATTTATTTGCTCATTAAATGGAATTAGTGACCTGTCTGTTTCAAGGTAACCCTTTCTTCCAAGACTGTGCCAAGGCCAGTGCAGATAAGTAAGCACTGAAGAAGATTAATGTTTTGTGGGGATATGGTGTGCCTAATGCCAGTACGGTGAGACTGTAGCAATGAATTCCCAGAATATCGACAAAATGAAAATGGCAGCGCAATGTGCATCTGTGTTTATTCTGTTTATCAAAAGGGGCTGCATAAAGTCCATACCACTCTAAATTTACTAAACCTAAGGTGCTACCACCTTAGTTTAAAGAAAACTGCTGTTTTTTAAAGGAAAATAAACCTTTCCTTAATAAAAGTTCTATTATAGTCTTAAGAGTTGGTACATATAAGGTACAGTGTGTGAGGATGAACGGGAGACTGACCCTTGCAGTATATTTTTCTCTCTTTCATTAATGTATTTTTTTGATGGCGCTGTTTTAAGGAATTTAGGTTTATATTTCCAACAATTTGGGTTTCGGTAAGTCATAAGTAATTGAATCACTTTGAGTTCTGACAATATATACAGTGCTAAACTTAAGGGTACTGTGGACAAAGAAAAAGACTATACCAAAAATTCTGGCATGCATTTGATAATCCTGTGGTTTTACTGCTTTTTGTAGTTTTCAGACATGATCTACAAGAAAAGTTGAAAGCAAACATTTAGATAAAAAAACGGTATTGAAAGAGGATTTCCATTGTGTTATTACAAGCAAGTGGACAGTCAGAATAAGATAGCGTAATGAATAGCATTGTTCCCTCACAGCAATAGTTTCTCTGGTTTGATTTTTGGCTAGAGTGCCTTTTTCAAAGGGTCTACATGTCTTGCCTTGTTTGATATGGGTTTTGTTTTGGTACTTCAGTTTCTTCATACATCTCAAAAATATGTAGTAGGCAGAATAGCAAGTCTAAATTGTACCAAAGTGTGTGTGCGATACCAAAGTAGGCCTGGAAATCCACTTTCATTTCCTACTTGCCTAGTAAACTCAATGGATGGTGACCATACCTCGCAACCACTTAGCTCAAGAAATCTGGACAAAGCCTAAAATAACGGGGGGACAAAGGCCAAAAAATAGGGATAACTTTTAATATTGTTCTCATAAACTTAGTTGTTAGAACAACAGGTTTTATGTTGGCATGCGTTTTCTGAAAAATGTGAAGTCTGAAATTCAAATGTGTATCATTATTATTTTACGTCATAAAATTTCAGATGTTCTTCATGTTTCACTGTTGCAGTCATCACCTGTGGGGTTATCCCTGCTGTGGTAGCCCTTGGCCAGCCCGAATACCAGAGTCAATGTTTTTCTGCTTTGGCTGCTGTTGCTTGCTGACTGACATCAGGGCATCAGTGCTATAAAGCAAGGCAGCCGATGCCATTACATCAGTATTTCTTGCCGTGGAGCCTATAGCAGAAGCAGTTTGCAAGTGTGCCAGTCAGTTGCTATCAGAGTTCGAATTACAGCTGAAAATGTCTAAAGCTAATTACCCCATTGGGGATCCTTTTTTCTTGCACTAACCAATGTCCGAAAAAGTTAACAATTTTATCGCCTGTGGAAAGCAAATCCCACACCGAGACTTCCATTCATACTGCGTCACTTGTTTAGGCCCAGACCACGACATCCCCCGTTGCTGGTTCTGTGCCCTCTTTAATGCAAGAACCATTCGTCGTAGAGCTCTTATTGTAGACAGGTAATCGCCTTCGATCTTCGCATTCTGAAATGGTGGTGTCACCCAACAAATCTGTAGGCGTACTGAAAAAATGTAGAGATAAAGATAGAGATGGACCACACAAGGCTAAGCCTTCCGACGACGCTACCACTAAGCAGGTAGTCAGTTCTCTGGAATTCAGTGAGGCACTTTTACAGCAGCTGATGCCCAATATGATATCTAAGCAGCCCTCTACTAAGACCCTTTTGGAGTCTGGTATGCCACAGAAATCTTCTTCGTCTTCTGAGCCTTTGGTTGTCTCTGCCTCTGTTGGATCCGGAGCCTCGACGCAGGCACTGGCTTCTGAAGAGGCCTTTCGCACTACCGATTCTAGACAAAAACTGACGTCTTCTCATCCAACTACCATTTCTCTCAAACTGATGGGTACTCTTAGGCCTGGAAGCCAGGTCACTCCTAGAAAATCTACCTCTAGCCACCATCTTACTCCTGCTTCACCACCCCAAGCCCAAATGCTTAAAATGGTGGAGGATCTTATCTCCCTTATCAGGGGTAGTCAGGCCACAACTTCTAAAAGGAAAAGACACCTTTCTCCTGAAATAATGACAGAACAGGATTCTGAGAAATCTTGAGAGTTCAGATTTTGAAGAGGAACAACAAACTCTGATTGCTAATGAGGATTCAGATGCAGAGGAATCTATCCCTTCTGCCCCCCCCCCCCTCCACCAGAAGATCTTTCCTTTGGGGAAACCCTTCACACCCTCAGGGAACATTTCCACAGGGAATCTCAGGACTTCCCCCAGTCTAAGAAAAGACTAAGTTTCTAGATCTGCCCCAGTACAGACCCCTGGGCATCCCCCCTATCTTAGAAGTGGTGGATGTTGTTTTCCATGAAGCCAGCTTAGCCTCTGATGCGCTCCCACCTGCTCCCAGTAAACCTGACAGGTATTAGAGCACTGGATTCTCACAAATACCTGTACAGATATTCCTGCTGCAGACCCGGAGGTCATTACACAGGGACCTAAAGGAGTTAAGGCTAGTTCTGCAAAGAATCCTATTCCTTCTGACAAGGATTCCAGAGCTCTGGACAGATGGGCTAAAAAAATGCAAACCTCTGCAACCTTGGCTATCAGAGCACTCAACTGTCAGTGCCATATGTTAAAATATCAACAACACACTTTGAAACTATTAAAGCAAAATATTTCAACCTTTCCTGACTGTGCCAGTTGGAAAGAGTTAGCAGATTTACTGCACTCTACTTGTCAAGTGGCCAAACACTCATTACACTGTGGATATGATGCCCTAGAAACCAGAAGCTGGGCAGCAGTGTTAGGATCTGTCATTAGAAGACTTGCATAGTTGAAGGAACAACCTCTCCCTGATCATGTCAAGTCTAAATTAATCGATGCACCCTTTTGCTTTTACTTCAATTTTACTATTGAAGTAAAAGCAGAAGAGGTGCTTAAAAAGATGGAAGATGAAATAAAATCTATGCAAACAGTAAAAGATTTCTTTCAGGTTCAACCTCCTAGGTTCAGCAGGAATTTTCCCTTTAAGCACTGGTCTTTTCCTGCACCTAGCAGACAGGCAAGGTAAACCCTGCAGGGACAGACCATCCAGGCCCCTATCCCAGGGACAACAGAAAACCAAAAAGTGGACCACCTCTGCCCCAAAGGCAGGGAGTTCTAAGCAATCCTTCTATAGCAAAAACTGTCAATGATTCCCCTCTGCCCTCCTTTCACTCACCAAAAGCTAGGAAGAAGGCTCTCCCTCTGCAAAGAAAATTTGCTTTCAGTAACAAAGGACCAATGGGTTTTAAAGATCATTTTTCAGGGATACAAATTCTCTTTCAACTAACTCCCAATTGCAAGAGGATACCCAGACTTGCCTCCAAATCAGTGGGCAGAGGCATTGAAACAAGTCCAAACTCTCATATCCCAGGGGCAGTAGAACCTGTTCCCCCAGCTCAATAGGCAAATCCTGTTTTTTCCAGACTATTCCTTGTTCCTTGATAAGAGAGCACTTGGTGCCCCATCCTGAATCTATCCATTCTGAACACCTCCCTGATGGTCCCCAGATTCAAAATGCTAACTTTGCAGCAGCTGCCGCCTATGCTGACAAAAAATGCCTGGTTAGTGACCCTAGACCTAAAGGATGCATACCTCCACATCCCCATAAGGGAATCCTGCAGGAAATTTGGGTCTATGTTAAATTATCGAACGCTTAAAAAAGCGAATGATGATTTATCGAACCCATGTAAGAGAAATATTACAATCTCGAATGCTTAGAACAGCTATTTTTTCCAAGGGAAAAAAATCGCTGTTCCACAAAAAAAAAATGTAAAACATTACGTAAAGTGGGGGGGCTTCACCCCCCTACTTAAATAAATATACCAACTCCAATGTTGCACCACAGTCACAAAAACAGCAAAGTAACGGAAGTGGCCAAGCAATTTCTTTCCCAGGTAAAGAATTTGCTTATATGCCGTGTTGCGGTTTTGCCTTTTTGTTCTTTCAAGTTCGATAAAGACTCATTCGAAAGAATGCTTCTTCGATCATTTAATAGGAACCCGGAAATTTCTGCACTTCAGAGCAGGCTCACAACACTTTCAGTTCTCTGCGCTACATTTTGGCTCATCTACTGCTCCCAAGGTATTCACCAAATGCTTAGCCCCTGCCATAGCATTTTGCAGACGGAGAAAAACATATAGATTAATCCTTATCTGGACGACTGCCTCATTCAGGAAGAGTGCAAAGAAAAGCTGCTCCAGCACCTCCTCTTTGTTAAAACCCTCCTAACTTCCTTAGGGTTCACCATCAATGAGAAGAAATCAAAGCAAACACCCTCCAGGAAGATCATTTTCTTGGGAGCACTGCTGGATACAGCATCCCAAATGGCCTTCCTATTCTCAGAAAAGCAGAATTTCCTGCCTCTCTACTTTTCCCAACTGGATTCCAGAAGTCACCTCACTGTGAGGAAGTTCCTGCAAGCCTTGGGGTACATGGCATCTTGCATCCTTCTAATTCCTCTGGCCAGGCTTCACATGAGAAAACTTCAGTGGTATCTAAAGAACCTTTGGTGTCAGCACTCTCAGCCTCTGATCTCCTGTATAAGGGCTGAGCTTCTCTGGTGGGCAGGGGCCTGTGTAAAAGCAAGGGTCATCCCTTCACCCTGCCAGGCAGACCACTACCACCGACGCCTCAGACATTGCTTGGGGCACTCCCCTAGAAGGCAGGTGCACCCAAGATCTTTGGGATGCCCAGCACCTTCACTTACACATCAACCAGAAGGAAACCATGGTAGTACAAAAGGCTCTGACATCCTTCAAACCCCATCTCAAGCCAGGGGTTATTCTTATCAAAACAGAGAACATTACAGTAATGTGGTACATCAATAAACAGGGAGGGACCCACTCTTACCCTCTGTGCAGGCTAGCCGTGAACCTCTGGCTGACAGCCTCTTCCATGGGACTACACCTAATAGCCCAATATCTATCAGTGATCAGCAACACCCTGGCAGACCAATTAAGCAGGGACTTACTAGATCCCCACAAATGGCAGCTCCACAGAAAAATCTTTTTACAGATCACTCAGGTGTAGGGGAATCTGGAGGTGGATCTCTTTGCTTCGCATCTCAACCATCAGCTGAAAAAATTCTGTACCAGGGCATATCACCACCTAGAGTGGAAAGTGGAGGCCTTGACCTTCCTCTGGAACACACTCTTTGTGTACGCATTCCTCTTCTGCCTCTTATTCCCAAGGTACTGATCAAAATAAGGGAGGAGAGACCAAAGGCCATCCTCATTGCTCCAGATTGGCCCAGACAGCATTGGTACCCCTTACTACGCAGACTTACATTACAGCCTCGCAGGCAGCTTCCCCTGATTTCAGACCTCCTGACTCAGGTGGGGGGGGGATGCTGCACCCAGCCTTGCACACACTCAAACTATCAGCATGGCTAACACTCTAAAGGCAAACAAAGGGCCCCAGTTAAGCAAACAAGTCCTAGACATCATCACAGAGGCCAGAAAGCCTAGCACCAGAAAATCTTACACAGGAAAATGGAAAAGATTCTGCTCCTGGAGCCAGTCTAGGGGGGGGGCAATACCTCACAACCTTCCATCCGTCTTATCCTGGACGACCTAGCAGAGATACTTAATAGTGGCCTCTCCTTCTCTATTAAAATCCACGCCTCAGCCGTTTCAGCTCATTTTAATACAGATCAGCCCCTTTTCTCCCATGCTTTGATCAAACAATCCCTCAAAGGGGCTTCTAATATCAGACCTCCCAGAAGGCCACCCACGCCAGCCTGGGATGTGAATTATGTTTTGGAAAAACTATCCTTGCCACCCTTCAAACCTGCTGCTTCAGCAGAACTTTGACACCTCTCCTGGAAGACTGCTTTTCTCCTAGCTATCACCTCAGCTAGAAGGGTTTCAGAACTTCAGAGACTGATGGCCATTGAGCCCTTCATCATTTTCCATGCAGACAGGGTCTCCCTGAGGACTAATCCCTTCTTTATGCCCAAGGTGGTGTTTAATGTGACTTCTCAACCAGGCCATGCATCTTCCAACCTTCTTTCCTAACCCTCAAAACAAGGGGGAAAGACTTTTGCACTCACTAGACGTGCACAGACAGCTCAAACTATCTGGACCATACTAAACCCTTCAGGAAAATAGACCAACTACTTGTCAACTTTGCCCCAGGGGCAGAGGGGAAGCCCATTTCCAAGCAAACCATTTCCAAATGGATATCGCACTGTACCTATTTCTGCCACAGATTACATTGGGAAACCCCCCCCTATTCGAACCCATTCCACTAGGGCAGCCTCCACTTCCACAGCATTCCTCAGAGGAGTTCCCACCAGGGACATCCTGGAAGCTGCCACCTGGACTTCTGTCCATACATTTACTAAGCATTACCACCTACCTCTATTTTCTAAGGCTAGGGCAGGGTTTGCCTCTGCAGTTCTGCAGGGCTTGACCCAGGCCTAGGTCTCTTACTAATCCTACAACCCCTCTCCTCAGCTTTGGGAATCCTCCCACAGGTGATGACTGCAACAGTGAAACACAAAGAATGTAGTACAATTGTGTACACTTACCATAAATGTAGATATTCGAGTGTATTCACTGTTGCAGTCCTGGTTTCCCTCCCTCCTCCTCCCTTATATCTTCTTTCTTTAGGGAGACATAAGCTTCTCTAGATGGCTTTTAGCCACCAGGACCTTTTTACCGTATTACTTGAGATTCTGACTGGTTATGGCAAGAAAAACTGATGTAATGGCATCATTTGCCTTGCTTTTTAGCATTGATGCCCTGACGTCAGTCAGCAAGCGATAGCAGCCGACGCAGAAAAACATTGACTCTGGTATTCGCCCCGACCAAGGGCTACCACAGCAGGGATAACCCACAGGTGATGACGGCAACAATGAATACACTTGAACATCAACATTTATGGTAAGTGTACACAACTGTACTGTTTTCTGGAAAATCACTGAGGAACAGACCAAAAATGAGTACAAGTACGAAGGAGCATTCTAATTAAATCATTCCTCATAAATAAAACTGTCCTTTTATTTATTTAATTAAGTTTGATGACCGGGGAAATCCACCTGGACAAGAAGAGCCCATTTTCAGTGGAGGCCCAGGGAGAATTTATTTATTTATTTGCAGTTGGTTTACCAGGATAGTCCATTGGGCCAAAAGAACCCGTTTTCAATGGAGTCCTGGGGAGAAAAGCTCCAATACAGACAAAATTAGGTGCATACAAAAATTACAAAAAGATTGTACAGCGTAAAACATAAAACATTTAAGCTCACAATTCAAAAGCATTCAAATCAATACAGTATGATGAGGATAAATGAGAGGTAAGAAAATAGAAAGAGTAATGTGCTATACATTTAGAGGAGTTATTCAAGCAGACATCAAATAACCTTACAGAGTAAATATACTGATGGAACATTAGGTTTGTTAGGTAGAGATACGTATCAAAAGTGTAAAGGATGATGAGATATAATAAATTTATAAGGGGAGGGAGCAAGAGCAATCCCATTGGGACCTCAGGTATGTATGGAGAGAGTTTTTGAACATGTTAGAGGTGGCACGAATGGATGGTGGGAGTGAGTTCCAGAGGCGGGCAAGGTTGAAGGATAGTAAGTGTTTACCTGGGGGATGAGATGGTTTATGGACTTCTAATAGGTTTTGATTGTTAGACCTTAATACTCTATTTGGTAGGTGCATTTTGAAGGCAGAAGACAGGGAGGGACAAAGAGGAGGACTAAGAATGAGCTTGTGAGCGAAAGTCAGCTGTATATAAGTTAGATGATTAGGAAGTTCGAGCCAGTTTAGGGTTTGGAGAGAGGAACAGTGGTGGGTGGAGGACCTGTGTCCATTTGCGAATTTGGCGATTTTATTATAGCAGGAGGAAAGCTGTTTTTTTTAGAGAGGACTGAAGATTGGTCAGTAGTGGGGCCCCATAGAGAAGGGAGGGGATGAGAAAAGAGGAAGCGAGTGTGATTTTGGAGGAGCTTGTAAGGTACTGATTCTGATGGTAGAGCATACCTAGTTTTTGATGAGTTTTTTTAATATTTAGTTGCAGATGGGAGTTGTAGCTAAGCCTGTTATCAATTTGTACACCTAGTAGCTTAGTTTCAGTCACTAGTTCAAGGGGTAAGTTATTTTGGCTGGTAATTTGAGAAAGAGTTTATATTGAAGGAAGTGGATTTGGAGGGGGTAAATACCATAAGTTTTGTTTTGGAGGCATTGAGTGCCAAGTGATTTATTTTCATCCACTGTTCGGTAATTGAAAAAGCTTCCTGGGTAAGTGTTTGGAGCTGAGAGGAGGAGGTGGCAGAGCAGATAATGGTAGAATCATCTGCATATTGGATGATGTTTGCAAAAGGAATTGATTTGTGGAAATCGTTTATAAATATGTTAAAGAGGAGGGGACCAAGAATAGATCCTTGAGGAACTCCAGTGGGGGTACTACGGAAAGGGGAAGTGGCCTTTTTCCATATTACAGCTTGGTTTCTATTTGATAGATAGCTAGAGAACCAATTTATGGAAGAAGGAGAGAGGTTAAGTTTTGACAGTTTGGTTAAGAGCAGATTGTGTGAGATAGTGTCGAAGGCCTTGGAGAGGTCAAGTAGTAGGGTAGAGACAATGTGGCCGGAATCACGTGCTGTGTTAACAGTCTCAAGGAAGGATAAGAGGGCTGTCATAGTGCTGTGGTTTGGCCTGAATCCATGCTGTGTAGGAGTTATAAGGTTGTTGTCTAAGAGATGTGGCAAGAGTTGAAGGTGGACACACTTTTCCAGAAGTTTAGAAATAGGGGACAGGATAGCAATAGGCCGAAAGTTGTTGATGCTACAATTGTTGCCTCCTTTGTGTAGAGGGATGATGAATGCTTGCTTCCACAGTTGGGGCACAGTGCATTCATGAATAGAGCGGTTGATAAGAATGCTGATGGGATAAGCAATAGCATCTACAGCTATGCTTAGGAAGTAGGAGGGAATGGTGTCAGGGGCATTAGTGCAAGGCTTCAGTTTCTGAAGAAGTTTCTTTATAGTGGAAGTGGGTGTAGGTTTTAGTGAGAATAGAGAGGAATGTGGAGAGAGAGAGTTTGAGGGGGGTGAGAATGATGAAGCAGTTGGAGTAGTGGATAAGGTGGAAGATAGGCAGTGTGAGGTGGAATTGGGGATAGGGTTGTGGGTGGGAGAGGGAGGGGGTGTATTAGATAGTGAGGTGGGGAATGTGAAGGAGGAGGTGAGTTTGCTAATGGAGTCGATGAAAAAGAAGTTAAACTGCGTAGCTAAATCTAAGTCGGGACTGTTTGGGTCTGGGGTTGGGGTGTGAGGTTTGCTGGGGTTAAGGAGGGTGGATATCCCCTTCCAAAATCTTTGAGGGTTGGTTTTATTATTGTTTTGGAGTGTGAAGAAGTATTTTTGTCTATCTGAGGTTATTAGCTTTTTTACTTTATTTCAAAGGGTTTTGAATGCAATGTGATGTTCTGGGGTCTTAGTTCTCAGATAGAGTCCCCAGGCTTTGTCTCTAAGGCGCATGGTTGATAGTGTGGTTTTGGTTAGCCAGGGGGCTGAATTTGTTTTGATTCTTTTTGTTCTTAGAGGGGCATGGGAATCAAGTATTCTTAAGAAAGTGGCGTTAAAGTGAGCAACTGCATCTTCTAATGGAAGTGTCTTTAGATTGTTCCAATTAATTGCTTTCAAGGAATCTACAAAGATTGATGGGTTGAAACTTTTGTCATTACGAGTAGCAATGTAGTTGTGGGAACGGTATGAGATACAGGGGAGTCGATGAGTAAAAGTAGGCAGATGATCACTAAGAGGGTCAGGAAGAGTACCGCAATCTGAAAAATAGTGGGGATGTGATACTAGAATCCAGTCAAGGATGGTGCCACAGGAGGGGTCTTTTGATGGGTGTGTTATGGTATTGATTAGTTGGGTAAAGTTATATAGGTTGATGTTAAGAGGATTTGTTAGGGACTGGATGGAGGCCCAGTTAATATTTACATCTCCTAAGAGTATGGTTTCATTGCTGATATTGTCAGAGAGCCAAGAGAGGATATTTTCAAGTGTGGAAATATTGTCCCCTGGGGGAATGTAGATAGATGCAAGGCATATGTGTTTGTGCTTATTAACTTGTAGGAGAGTGAGGAGTACTTCTGCGTTGTTAAATGTAGGAGTGGGTTTGTCGTAGGGGTTAACTAGCAAGGAAGAGGAATATAGGAGGGCTACACCGCCACCTTTCCTTTGGGTCCTATCTTTTCTAATGATAGAGTAGTTGGGTGGAGTAATTTCAGAATCTTTTATAGAGGGCTTTAACCATGTTTCTGAAATAGATAGTATGTCAGGTTTATTATGCATAAGCCATGCATGGAGGGTTGGGACTTTATTCATTATGCTTTGGGAGTTTAGAGAGGTAAAGTATATAGGCTTGTGTGAGGAGGAAAAGGAGGAGGGGCCAGGGTTGGGATGTATATCACCAGATAAAAGACTGGAAATGAGGTGAAAGATTGGGTTCAAAAGATGATTGAGTAGAGTAAAACAATGATTTGGGTCAGTTGTAATGATTATAGGGTGTTTGGTTGCTATGGGGAGAGAGTTTCTCTGAGAGGAGAACACTTTGAATGAGAAGATGAGGAGCTGTGTTATTGGGTAAAGATGGGGAGAGATAGGAGAGTGCAAGTGTGAGAGAGGGGAGTTCAAATGGTTGGTTGTATGAAAACATTGTGTATGGTATGAAGTATTGGGTTGGGTGAGGTAATAAAGGTATGATAATTTAAGAGATAGTAAAAGAAGGATACAAATGGATGAAGGATTTAAAGCCATGTTGATAAGGCTGCTTTGTGTTAAGTGTTATAGATGTCTTATATATGTTGTAAGGTAATTGTGCAGGGGGATGGAGAAAAAGCTTTGTAAGGATGGGTAGGATAGGGAGTAGTAAGTGTGGAGCTGGAGGGAGAGGTAGTTGAGTGGAGGAGTGTTTAGAATGAGTAGAATGTATGTATTAGCTGAGGGAGTGGTTACAAATTGGATAATAGGCTGTAGGGGTGTGTCTAAGGTGTAGAGGGCTGATTGGTGGAGGGAAGAAGTGGGTGTGGAAACTGGAGGGATATAGGTAGAGGTACTGGGGGCGGGTGGGATTTGGGGGCAGGGTAGGGGAGCGGAGTGAGCCCGAAGGGCGAACGGAGCGGAAAGAAACCAGGAGAGGATCGAGAGTCAATCAGTAGAGCATAGGATACAGGAGAGTAAGTTGTAGCTGGGTAAGTAAGGTTTTTATAATAAAATAGGTGAAGTGGGCAAGAGTATGAATGAGAAAGTGAGGGTGGCAATTAATAGAAGAGAAAAGCAAGAAATGAGTGAAGAAAAAGAAACAAAAGTAAAGTAAAGTAGGGGGGACACCCTCTAGTGGCCAAATGCAGAAGTACACTTGAGCAACTAGGAAGATCTTAGGACTAGATAGGTGGAATATGGAGAAGCAGGGACAGAACTCAGATAAAGATGGGAAAGGGAATGGAAGGTGTTTAGGCTGCTAGCTGTCCTGGCAGGGAGATAGCTTACAATGTTAACAAGCAGGAGTTACAATGGTAGGAGCCCAAGAGACAACAGATGTACATACTTTCGTAGTGTCCTCTGGGAGACGCTCTTCCAAGTTCCAAAATAGGGAAAGGATGCAGCAGAGCAGTATGTCTCTTAGTTAAAATATATATGGAGTAGGTGGCCTTTGTTGAATGTATGTGTCCACCCAGGCGAGGTCCCAAGAGAAAATATAGGGCAAAAAAAAAACTGGAGATAAGAGGAAGAGATGAGAAGGGTTAGTAACAATGTAATAGTAACAACACCTTAATATCTAAATACGTAGTAGACAGAAAGAAGAAGCTAAAAATCACAGTACAGTCAGTAAAGCAAACTGTAATAGAATAACAAGGTCCATAGCTTTCAATTAAATGAATAAAACATATCTAAAACTCAACTGGTATGTCTTGCAAACTTGTGAGCAATTGGCATTAAAATAGAAATTTAAACTAAATAAATAACCATGTAAAACAAGGAGCAGTTTCATCAGGAAATATACAGAATTCAGGAGACTCAAGAACTATTCAAGAGTCCTGCAGCAGTTAGAGCATAATTATGCAGTTTTAAACAAATATTTCTGTAGTTTGTTAGAAAGTATTGTAATTATTTAATTTACATAAACCTAGCAATAAAACAAGAGCACTATAGCACTATAAAATGTACTTGTGGGGATTCAAGAATCAATGTTTCTGCAGTATGTAAAATGCTGTTGTGAGTATTTAACAATTAAACTAGTCACTAGTATTATATACAAGCGTGAAATATCATTAAGCAGTCCCAGAAACTAATGTAATTGCCGTTTGTGGGATGATGTAATAATCCTAGGGCGCTTACATCTGCGACCAACCAGGTGTTTAAGAGGTAATACAAACACGTGGAGCTGGCGTGTTGCACCAGCGCTAGTTAGTAGCAAAACATGTTATACATGGGTAAAACAATGTCAGAAAGTAGCCTCAGCAGTACTGTGAAGCATTACACAAATAACGTACCCAGAAGCAGATCGTGGTCATTTAAATAAGGGAAACCCTATTAGGAACAAAGCACCATATTCTGTGCGGTAGAATCCTCGCACAGTGTACATATAAGTAGAAGGACAATGTCGCGCTACATTCAGTAGCGGTTTAAAGGGAATATAAGTAAAAGGACAATGTCGTGCTACATTCAGTAGCGGTTACAAGGGAGAAAAGCTCCAATAATTGCAAGTTATATTTCACATGTTACAAAAGGACATAGCTCATACAGCTAATTAAACATTTACAGATGAGCTTCATATCTGCAATTGGCTTGTCACAATGTTACAAAAATGAAAAGACATAACTCAGTACAGAAATTTCAACATTTACATAAAGTGACTATTTTTGTTATAAATTCAGTTGTAGGTTTAACATTTCAAAATGTATAGCTACTAGCCATTATTAGGTTAGGAAAATATTGTGCATGGAAAGGGTAATAGTATATTTGAGATTGGAGAGTGTAATACAATAGATATTAGAGAGAAAATTAGTTTTTAGTAGGGGAGGGATTGTTTTGGGTGGGATGAAGTAATAGTAGAGGTAGTTGGAAGAGTCAGTGCAAGATGGAATGGGGGGATTAAGTTGGTGCATGGCAAGGGCATTCCCATTTGGAAGAAAGATGAGAGAGTAGCTGAGATTTGACATTTGTATGGTTGGGTAGGTTGTGTAGGTTTGTGGGGAGAGAGTTCCACTGTTTAGCTAAGGAGTGGGATAGCAGTAGATTATAGCCCCCTCCAAGAAAATTCCTCAGAAGAAATTTAGTCTCAGTCATTGTTGCATTATTGATATACTGGGATAGTTCTGGTTTTGCCAATAAATGTGCATTCTCCTTTATAAAATTGTGCATTTCTCTGTCCGATGATTGGACATTAATGTTACAGCCTTTTCATTTCATTTCTCAGAGAGTACAGTTTAATGCAAATTGTTTATTTCTGCCAGTTGTCTTCATAGCACTAGAACTTTAAAAACGTGCTCGTAATTTTAAGTTTGTCCTTGATTATTTTAAGTTTTATCCCAAATTCTTGAAGTAAGAGACTGAGACCTATACTTTGCACTTTCTTATTATGACTAATATCCTTTTCATCTCTCATTCCTTTAGAAAACATAATCTAATACCCATTCATCCTGTGTCCATTCAAATTTTCTTAATCTATTTGCATAATTGTTTATTTCTTTTCCTATGCTCCCCAACACCTTTGTTCCTGTACTACCTGATAATTTCACTCTTTACTGTTTGTTTCTGTTATGCAGTCCTTTTCTCTGTGTTGTAGCCTTTTTGTTTTTCCTCTCTCGTAAACTGACTGAGCATCCACTTCATAGCCATCATCACAATCTAAATTGTTCTGCCTTTACTTTCACCTGCTATTTGCTAAGGCACTGTCTGTCAGATGTTCACTTCTACAAAGGCATGACCTTTTCTTTTTTTGTTTTTTTTTATCTAGTTTCATGTTCTTCCCCATTCATTTTAATATCTCTTGCTGCAGCTGCCTTGTATGAAACTTCCTGTTGTACAACTACAGTGGGGTTTCTTCCTTTTTGAAGAATTGTGATCTTCTATTAGACTCGTATATCTATTTTTTTTTTTGTTATCACAAGGTAACAGACAGCTCAACTTTGGTTGACTCACAAAGCTCGAGTCCTGAACTGTAAACTTGTAAATGCAGTTTGGCACAAAATATTCAGTTAATAAAGCCTGAGTTCCTGCTCTAGACCACAGACATTTTACCTGGCTCAATGTTTGGTTGATATTTGTCAAATGTTAGTGCAAACATTGTGTAGTACTGGCATTTCTCAGTAAGAAAACACTTAATTAATAGCACCTGCTTTCTGAAGATATTCTTGTTGGCCATCTCTGCATGATATAAACTCTTGGGTATCGGTGTTGTAGGGCATAAGAAAATAATTCGTAGTCTTGATCGATGTAGCCTGAAAATTTCATTGTATGCGATACCAGTCCTGACTGCCCGAGACTCTTCACTTTCTTAGTGTTTTAACTGATTCATCTACAACAGATTCTTTGTTAATCTACTTGTGTGCCCCAAGAACCCCAGGTGAATACAGCCACGGATTGCTGTATTCTGCGTTGCTGAGGTATTTTATGCCTTAGCTTAAATACTATGTATTTTTCTGCACACAAAAGCTCAACTGTTCGGTATCAATCAGGGTTGCCAGACGTCCCTATTTGAGTGGGATTGTCCCGAGTTCAGCAGCCTGATCCCAAGTCCTGTACTGCTGGTTGAAATCCAGGCTAACAGCCTCCACTTGTTTTTTTTTTTTTTGTTTTGTTTTGATTGGCCTGTATGATGGTATACTAGCCAATTAAAAAAAAAAAATCTTCTGTTTAATGTGGAACTGCAAGGAGTTCCACATTTTTTTTGTCTTCAATTAGCATGAAGGACTTTTTTTTTTTTTTTCTGGTCCTTACCTGTCCAGTAAGAAACCTAGCATCCCTGTTATCAATCCTTTTTTTTTTGGTCCTTACCTGTCCCGTAAGAATCCTGGCATCCTTGTTATCAATCCTTTTTGCAAGTTTCTTCAGATCCCACTTTTAGGTTGGCTTCTCTTCATATCTATGTATGTATTACTTGAAAATAAATGTACTTTATCTCAATGACCTTGTGATCTGTGAGGCATGCACATTAAAAGCCCCAGGCTTGACAGTTATGGAACAATGTTGCATGTTTCCTTTATACTGGATAGCATCTCTACCTATCTTCTCCCTCTGTCCTGTCCTCCAGCCACTTTTATCCCCATTTGACTTTTTTTTTTCTTTTTCATTTCCCCTTTCATTTTGCTTATAAAACAAATGTTTTGCTGAAGTCCCAGTAAATAATGACTGCTGGATGCCCTTGGTCCTTCTGTGTTATACTCTAGATGTTGAACTGAATTAGATTGGTTTGATAGCATCTTCTAGACATGAATCTGGAGTTTATTTTCCAGTAAGCTTGCTAATCTTTCAGAATCCTTTTTCTGACCTTCCCTGCTTCTGAGGGTAGACTTTAAATATCTCTTGACTACCCCCCCCCCCTGACACCACCACCATAAAGCTCCTACTCCCTGTTGCCCTATTCATTCCTCACTTCTGCATTACGAGGGGAAGACAAATACTTCGGAATTATGGCCTTCATCTGACATTAGTTAGGGGTTTTCTTAATATCCTTCAATGCCAGTATACAGTGCCCACTCTGCCAAGCTTCAGGGTAGATGCAAGTTTTCACATTTGTGATGATTGGCTAAAGGGAGATGCAGCCTTTAGCTAGTTCCAAGACACTGTGAGTCTCCACCTTCATGTCCAAGGCCAAGCACTACAAGGTGTTCCTGCAACAGAAAGTGCTCCATTGTATTCCTGACCCACCTACATCCTTATCTTTCTCCATTTTGGGTAGATGTGCAGGCATTTGTGCATACCTGTCAACTGTCCACATTTTCACATAGTGCCCAGATTTTTGCTTCAAATTTTTGATCTATTCAATGTAAAATTGTGTTTTTTGGCAAATCGCTAGGATGATCTGAGATTTGAAGTCACTAAATAATGACATGCATTTGAGTTTCAAACTTCAAATCCTTCAGAAAATGTATGTCAACACAAACCCTGTTACTCTAGCAACTTTCTAAGTTTTTAAGAGCGATATTTAAAATCTGTCCCTATTTTTGGGCCTTTAACTAACCCCCCCCCCCCTTTTGTCAAGCTTTGTCCAGATTTCTTGCACTAAGTTAAGAGGTATGCATTTGTGTGTGTATGCTTAATTGATGCAAACAAATCATGTTACAGCACATCTTGGAAGGAAGAAGCACAAAGTCACAATTCATTTAAACTGTTCAGTGAAGTACAGGAATCTCATCCACCACTCTATTTATTTATTTATTTATTTTTAAAGCTGCATTATTTGTTCACGAATTACATTCCAAGTGCAGTCCACATGGAAGGTATATACCTTCATTCTGGCATCTGATTCTGTAGCTTAATAATTACTAGTGTATTAAGTCAGCAGCTACTATCATCATCTACAGAGAACTCCACCTTCAGCCACCATCTTTAGAAAGGGAAGGAAGGATGGGTGGTAGAATATCATGATAGAACTAAGGATCCAGGGAAGCAGAACTGCCATAATGACTCTAAAGTGAAACAGAAGATACAGGAGAATTCCTAACTGATAGCTAGAGGGAATGAGTCTCAAAACTGAGATGGAAAAAAGTATTCATTTGAAAAAGTTGCGAGTCTAAAGGCTGGATTGTGGAAGGAGGAGGAGTGCGTTGTGTTTAGGTGAGCATTTGATATGATGTTGGGACGGTAGCAGAAAGGATAATAGTAGCTGCATTGGAACAAGACTAGGGTTGGCAGTGGTGGTGGGGAGACCCATTGATTGCTTAATTTCTTCCAGCAGCTAATTTGTTCATTTCTTTTTGTGCTGCCAGTGCAACTTGGTGAATCAAATAACTTGCTGTGGATGCAAGCAGCACATACTTATTGCTATCATTAGACTCTATGAAAAAAAAAAAGATTAGGGAAATGTTTGCAGTGCCCTGGCCACATTTTCTTTAGTCAGTATAAATATTGGGTCTTTCCAGAAAAGTAGGTCACAAGCCTATCCTGTCGTGTGGGCTTTTCCTTTTTTAACTGACATGTGATTATGCCCTCCACATTTCCTTCCACATCCAACCATCTTCTAAACCCATCATCATCCTGTTCAGGGTAGCCAGTATTGTATTAAATCTAATGTTATTTATGCTTAGTTTTGTTTCTCTCAAAGTGAGAATGATATGCACTTTCTCTGGTAATTCTAACTTAGCAGCAAAGACTTGAGTGCGTCTTACACACACACACACACACACACACACACACACACACACACACACACACACACACACACACACACACACACGCATACACGCATACACACACTCTCTCTTTCCCTGTGTAACAATTTACTAGTTGTCAAAGTACTTGACATTGTTTTGTCTCTCTACTTCTTGGTTCAGTCTGTTATCCCCTGTGTTCTCACTTAGAGCCAGTCAGCAATGTAGCTAGAGACTGTCATTTTGTACAATACCCTCATGTGTTCCTTTTACTCCACCTACATTCAGAAATGTACGTGTCTGTTCAAGTGTTGGCCTTAAATATTTAGCTTCATTTGTAGCCCTTTGAGACATTTCTTTTAAGATTAGATTCTGTAAACCACCTATCTTCAGATCCATATTGTAAATGCAGGCATTAGATTAGATATTGGTAAGATTCTTGTTGGTATAATTTAGTATGTGTTTGAGAAATACTCAGAAAATATACTAAGCATGTCTAGTTACACGTTGGAGCCACTGGGCATGCTAACTTGACACTTTACAGAGGACAGAAGAGCACACGTCCTGTGAATGCTTTTAAGATTTGCAGAAACATCATAGCAACCCCAAACGGAAGGCTTTGTCAGATGGTATTGCCGGCTTTGGCTGAAGGCCACATGCTAGGAGTGCCTGTAATTTTGAGAGATGAAAAAGTCACTGAACAAAAGTCAGGGGATGGGAGGTGAGTGGCAATGGCATAAAATTTGAGTACTGTATTTTTTTAAGGACAACTGCTTCAGCTCCTGTTGAGAATGTAAGTAATGCTGAAGAGGTTGTACGGAGGCAGGTCCAGAGCACAGGTTAGATCAAGTTGCATGAGATCCCCGCTGTTTAGTTTTTTAAATGATTTGCTGATGGGCTCCTTTATCAATTTCTATCTCTAGGATCTGTGGAAGACGCACACTTCTTAAGTGAGTTGGATGTTTATTCCAGTGTTTTAAAAATTTTGTACAGGTCCTTAGAGTAGACACATTTAACATTCAGGTCACTTTACACTATATTTTCTTTGAAAGTTTTCCTGGAAGTTTAGCAGTTACATGCAAGACCAACTGTTTTCAAACATACAGTTGTTTCCGTAGCAACACTAAGGTGGTGGGGAGAGCAGGGCTGCTGTCACTCTGACACTTGCTGTTGCTGAATTTGGAAGTAGTTCACATTGTGAGAAGGATGTCCTTTATGTGGCTATGAAATTCACACTCTAGCACTCTTTACATTTCTCTCCATGAATACACTTGTACAAATAATCTGACCACCTCCAATGTAAACTTGTAACCTCACGGGTAATAGAGATCCATAGTGTTTGACATACAGCAAACTCTCAGTCAACCGGAACTGGCAAAACACTATTGAAGAAATACAGTACAATTTTCATGTGTTGCACTTTGTTTTCCCCTCGCAGAAGCATACGTTATGTTTTTAGAGTTTGAGTTTTAAAAAGGAAGATAGGAATAAATTCCCTCTCCCCCCAACCTGAACAAGTAAAACCAAACAAATAGTATAGGGTGCAGTATTCGTCAGGCCTATTATTAATAGTAGCTCTCAAGCAGCCAGAAACTACAGTTTGGTATCTAGCAATCCCCATGGGTGCTGGTTAACTGAGAGTTTACTGTAACAGTTTTATGGCCTAAAATGGGATTAGGAGATCCAGTATGTTTGTCACAGCAGTTTTATGCCTTGAAGTAAGATTTACTAGTGCTTTCTTTAATACAGTGAGTTGTTACATTTGTCTGATGAAATACAACAGTTAAAATTTGTTACACTATGAAGTGACTTTCCCAGGAGTAAGGGCCATTGCCAGAATGGATGGTTAGGTCTGTATGATGGGATGTTTTGTGTCATGTCGTGTTGTGTTACCAGTATTACAGTTGGTACCCAGAAGATCTCTGATATAAATGTGAAAAACGCCTGATGAGGTAAACATGCTGTGAAAAATAACTGGAGAGAGACATACATGTTGCTTAGAATTACTAAAGTATTTATTTAAAAAAAACAGCACAGGGACGAAGTATCTAAATTAATTTGTTGGTAACTTCAGAAAGTGTTAAGAATACCATTACAAATGAGTCCTGCTCACTTTCATTATTGGTTGTGACATTTGCAGTGCTATTCTGTGTTATACAGGCTCTTTCATTATTCATTCATTTACTGTCTGGTTTGTAGTAGCCTTAAAAGTCTTAAAGCCACAACAGTGGGGAGGGATCTTGTATGATTTAAGCCAAGGACTTTATTCTGTATTCTCCTTCCAACCTCCATTTTTGGACAAAAGGTAGATGAACTTGCTAATTTGACACCGTGCCCCTGGGTTTGCCATTTATTCCAACAATAGCAGCTGGCACATTTCTTTTGTGCAGGTCACATGATCTGTGTGATTTTTTTTTGGCAGGCTTATGGAGAATTGTTTGCTATGTAGGAGTCAGTTTTCAGTTCGCCATTATACAAGCTTTGCACAAAGTAAGAAGTCACTCCTAGCTTTATATGCTCTCATACAACAGGTTGCTACATGCAGCCTTCTTTCTGTAAGTCTTAAAAGACGTTGTTAGCATCTGTAAATATGCAGATTCTCTCTTGCACAAGCCCAGTATGCAGAAGCATAGCTAGGGTGGGATTGAAGGGGGCAGACACCCCCCAGGCACAAGGTGTGATTGGCATTATGACCTGGTGCTCTTTCTTAGAGAAGGGAGTAGCTCCAAATTGGAGAAAGTAACTTTTTTTTTTTTGCCCCTTAACCTAGTGTTGAGGGCTGACAGATCAGGGAGCCGCACCAAGCAGCAAATGAGTCTGCTAAGGCTGTACCAGTGTGAAACAGGTAGCTTGCCGTTTTGTCCGCACTCTTATTGTCCTATACTGTAAGCGTGTCTTAACTAGAGGACAAATTAACAGTGCTGCATACTAATGTGGCTGAAGCAGCAGCTGACATGAGTCTGCTAACTGGTTACTTCACTCTTTTCTGAGAGCAGGTACTTGCATTTGGATGGACGTTTCCTGTTTACCAACTCCTAGTAGTGATCCAAAGTGGTATGGCACAGTCTGATATGAAGCTTAGGGCTGCTTTCATATCTCAAGAAGATATTCACAAAGATGGCTGTCAACATAGATTTCTTGAAATAATTTTCCTAATTACATAACATCCTGGTTATTATCAGAGACACCATAATATTCCTTTGTTAACCACTCCTCATATATGTTTAGCTCTCGTCTCTTGCTGGAACATTAATAGCTACCAGTACCACAGAACAGCAGAAGCTAACTGGAAAGAGCTTTAGAATATAGACAAACACTTCATTTGGCATTTTGCGTACTTTGCTTGATTGAAATGATTGAATATGTTTTAAAAGTCTGTCTGCTTCCCAGCTCTGCTCCATGGTGCCAGCTCTCTGTGTGGCTGCAGTAAGTAAATTACAGTTTTCAAAGCCATAAAACAGTGTGTGTTGTACAGTTTTCTCTGACTTTTTAACACATGAGAACAGACTGAGTTCCAGGTACTACACAAAATCATGACTGAATCTTTCTGATCATACCTACAATGTTCATAATAATCTTCCCCCTTTTTCTACATGGGCCGGGGCTGTCTTGTTAACTGCTACCATCTCTCTCAATTCACTGCCACTCTCCTACCTTCGTTGACACTAATGCCCGAGTGTTGCAGATCTTCTCTCACACAGTCCATCCACCTCTTTGCAGGATGCCCTCGTTTCCTCTTCCTATCTGTCCCAAATATTCTTCAACAGATTTTCTTCCACATTTCTGCACATGTGTTTGCACCATTGTGATCTATTCTCTTTGATCTTTTCTGTAAATGGAGCTACTTTGGCTTCTGCTCTTATTTCTTCATCTGTCTTAGTGTACATCCTCCCATCCATCTCAGGCACTTCATTTCCATCACCTCTAGTTTTTCATCTGCTCTGCCTTTACTGCCCAGGTTTCTGTGCCATACAGTAGTACTGGTCACAGCACTGTTTTGTGCATCTTACTTTTCAGGTTGTTTGGCATTCTTCTGTCATGTGCTACACCTGGCACTCTGTCAGTTGGCTGCAGCCCGTCTGATTATAGCTTTGATGTATATATTCAGACTTCCCTTCTCAACCATGTCTCCCAGATATTTGAAGTTATTAACTGGTTCCACTATCTTTCCTTCTGTCTTAATTCTCAGCTTCTTCTGATTTCCCTGGTTTGCTGCCATGACCACTGTCTTATCTGTACTTAGTTTCATTCCGTGTGCCTTCAGTTTTGTATTCTATTCCCCCTGTCCTTTGCTGAAGTTCTTGTTCCTTGTTATATGTTCTCAGTATGGATGCCAAGATTCACTTCTCAAGGTGAATTTCTTGACATGTATTTGTTTACTTAATTCATTTGTTACCTGGATAAGTGAACTGGTCCAAAGATCACTTTCAGCTACAAGCCAATCCACTAGGCATAAACACCAAGAGAACATGCATGGAAAATAGCAGTCATGCCGATTATAGAATACTATGTCTAGATAAAGTTAAAATAACAAAAAATTAAACTACAACTTAGCAATAACAACAAAAGTAGGTACATTTATGTATGTACAGGATCCTAGCATGAGATAGAACTCAATCGCTTAAGCAGCTAGAGAGCATGGGTATGTAATGCAGCAGCAAAGTTAGAACAGGTTAAGGGAGTGTGGATTATGAGTGTGGTTAGTGATTACAATTAAAAGCAAAAAAGGTAATCGTAGCTCTGATCCTTGAGTGAAAGGGGTATTAGAGGTCATTAGTAGTGTTAAAAAGAGTAGTTGAATAAGTTTAGTATGATGTTGATATGGCCATTATAATTATTCAGGTAATCCACAATGTAAGTAACTCAAATTAATCAGAGTATGTGTTCAAGGGGTGGGGTGGGGGGGGTCAGGCAATCAGTGAATTAGCAGAATAAAAATAAAAGTGCTGCTTGTGAGCGTATGCAAAAGAAATGAAAAGTATAGGAAATATTAACCTGCATCTACATAGGAGTAACTTTGTGTCTGTTATGTTAAATGTATTTTTAGTTGTTTAATGTCTGTAAATTGTTATAGCATTTGGAATACTGCACCATTCTGTGCATCTTTTATAGAAGGCCTTTTCCAAAGCAGGTATATTGTATTTGGATCTACTATGTAAGCATGCGGTTTGTAGAAAGAAATTTCTGTAGATCTGAAGAAGACCATGAAAGCACTCAACTTGTACCTACCTGGATGTTTTTTCAGTAGGAATAAAGCTTTTCATGGATCTGGAAAAAACAAGGTTGTGAAAGTCATTTTAACAAAAGGTACTGAATTACTTTTAACTTCTGCAAAGTGTTACAACTGAGTCACTTGCCTAGTATTAGTGTATTTCCTCTGAATTAAGTTTCACCCTTGGGCTGTGTTTGTTGATCCCCAAGTGCACTTGCAGTTGAGATTCTTATTGCCTCTAATGCTTTGGATAGTGTATTCCATTGCAAGGGTACAGTTTATGTCTTGTGTGGTAAGAATGCTTTTGAGGGGAGGGCAATAATATTTTTTTAATAATCTAAAACTAAAGGAGTTGAGAAGCAGTGTAGGTCTGACAGTGAAGTCATCAGAAGTCAGCCATTTAGTATTTGTCATGGTTTGGCAGTGTTCATTGAATAATGAAAGGAAAGTCAACTGAAGATATTTGTTTACTGCTGTTTGCCCTTCACTCTGCAGTAAACACGTTCAGTCAGTGGAAGCACGTATTCAAATCTTGGCAACAGAACATTAATAGCAATGGTTATTCTACATTATGTACTGTAAAAAGGTTGGCTGCTTTGTAGAAGGCATGTATGATTATGCATGTAGCTTTAAAACCTAGCAGCCATATTGTCAGAGGAACTGTACTGCCTATGATTGAAAAAGAGTAATGAGTGATTTACAGTTTAAGGCACAGCTGACATCTAGGAAAACAGTACCACTTTACTTGTTTTTATTCTTGTTAAGATGATGAATAACTGTTAAAGTGCCATGTTTGAACTCTTACCATATTGTTAATTGATTAGAATATATTAAATGTGACAATCTTAAGTGTGGTCATACATGATCCTGTCTAGAATTTTAGTGAGTGGACATACCTTTGAAATAGGCCTTAATTCTTAAACACATAATCCAGTTATGATTCGACACATGATAATAATCCTGTATAATAATATTGCACATAGCAGATACAGAACACCTCAATCCCAAGCTTGCCAGTGGCATTGTGATAAGAAGACATCCCATCAAGATCCTAGAAAAACTAGGAAATTAATGCCCCAGTTGCGTCAGCCTATAAATATACAAGGTACTCAAGA
This sequence comes from Protopterus annectens, assembly GCF_019279795.1. Lineage (NCBI taxonomy): Eukaryota > Metazoa > Chordata > Ceratodontiformes > Protopteridae > Protopterus > Protopterus annectens. The sequence goes on along the minus strand of NC_056748.1, from coordinate 865,676,568 downwards.
CAAGGTTATATGCAGAGTCTTCTTATCGAGAGATGGTACACGCAGTAAGAGATGCACTGCCTTAAAAATAAATGATGCCTTGCTTCTGCAGAAAAAGAACTGATAGTTGCAGTGGTAGGATTTTCTTCTCTCAAACTGTGGTAACACATGGAAGTGAACTTTTAAAACTAAAATAAACTGATCAGTGGCAGCTCGTGCTATTAGACTGCATCCCCCCAACTGTAAAAAAGAAAAACAAACAAAAAATAATTAGCGAGTCCCTGAACTCCGTGCATGGGGTGCTCAATGTTCCCGAAACTCCACGCATGCTTGCAGGAATCCGGACTGGTTAAACAGCAGTCCGGATTAGGAAAGAAGGCATCAGACTACAGATGCCACAGAAGTCTATGTGGTTACAACTGCATAGACTGGAAGGGGATCGGACTGCAACGTCTGCAGGCTGGATAGCTGTAGCTGCTCTCGTGGGACCGAAACGTGAATTGAATTTCAGCAGAGAGGCAGGACTGACTTGTGGAACTTTGGGACTGCATTTCAGTGTAGCTTGCATGGCTGGGACCTTTGGGATATACTTTGAAGTTTGCATTTCATTTTAGACAATGCTGGAATGGACTCAGGTTGTTTGTGTGTGTGTATGTGTCTGTCTGTAAAATACCCTAGTTAAATACACCTGGTGGCTAGAGAGAATAACTCCAGCTCAAACCTGACAGATAGAGAGAATAACTCTGGCTCAAAGCCTGTACCTTGGATGCAGGTAGCTAGAGCCTGAATTCCCTACCCACCACCACTTGTGAAAATTATTCAGATTTTTGGCTCATATTTTTGTTCCGTTCGTCAAAATATGTGGTTTTCTGGATTTTGAATTCACTAAATAATGACAGGCATTTGAATTTCAGACTTCATATTCTTCAGAAAGTACATGGTAACACAAAACATTTTATTCTAGCAATTTTCTAAGTTTATAAGTTTGATATTTGAAATTTGTCCCTATTTTTGGGGCTGTATTCCCCTATTATTGGCTTTGTTCAGGTTTTTTGTGCTAAGAGGTTGAGAGCTATGATGAGAACTGAATTCACTGAATATGTTTGGAGGCTGTATTCCCCCATTATTGGCTTTGCCCAGGTGTTTTGCGCTAAGAGGTTTATAGCTATGGTGAGAACTGGATTCACTAAATGATGGCCATTTAAGTTTCAGTCCCATCTTTCAAAAAACAGCTGATTTGGTATAGTGATATGTTGCTCTGACTGTAGTGCACAGGGTCCTGGCTTCAAGACTTGGCAGTGAAATGCATGGTGGTAACATAGCATTTTATTCTAGCAACTTTCCAAGATTATACAAGCAATGTTTAAAATGTGTCCCTGGTTTGGGGGGTTTTGTCCCCCCCAATAAATTTTGGCTTTTTCTAGATTTCTTGTGCTGCAAAGTTGAGAGAGACAGTTGAGTGTCAAGTGGATTTTACAAGGAGCTGAGAGCTTCAGAGGAAGAGAAGTTTAGTGCTGCTTATGCTGAGTCTGTTTGCATTGTTAATAGCGCAACAGGTAGTGTACTTGCTTTTGATGCAGAAGGCTTTGGGTTCTACTCCCACAGTATGTAGATGCATTTCTGATATGGTGCTGTGTTTTACTTTTAAAGGGGATGGATGTTGCAGTCCTGAGAATGTCCACTTTGGCGGAATACCTAGTGACTATGAACCTGTTATCAGTTTACCATCCAGTCCCTATTGTAATATTACTAGCTTATCATTTTTTTAATGTAACATAGGCAATTAATTCCTCAAGGGTAACAGGCACTTTACTTGTAGATGAAACAATGAAATGTAAAGTTGTTTGCTATCAACAACCTCTTCATTAGTTACAGATCTCTTTAATGTGGAATTTAGATTACTTTTACTTCTGCAGAGATTATGCATATTTACTGATACTGGTGGATTTTAGAAGTTTGAGTAGACTTGTATGATGGAAATGTTCTGAAATGGGCGGTTTTGTCATTATTGGTGCATGCATTTTGTTTCATTGTTTACTGGAAAATGTTCAAAACAATACATTTAAAACACCATCTAACAACTGTACTGTATTATACAATATAATTTAATACAATCAGGAAGGTGTATCAAAGAACTCAAGTATGTTTCATGTGCAAGGGACCTATGATTTGAAAACAGCCCAAAGTAAATCTTTATCTGCCACTGGCCAGATGTATTTTCTTTGAATGTGGGTTTCAATGCTGTTTCAATGCATGCGAGTTTCAAGGGCAGAGAAGTTTTAATGCCAAGTCTATTTTCATTGTGAGACTGCATTGCTTTGTTTAGCAGATGTCTATTAGTGCTTGTGCTATAAAATAAAAATTTTAAATTAAATCCAAATCATCATAGAAGTAAAGCAGTATGCACATTACAGTGTTTATAGTAAATAGGGTGAAATAGCCAAGTCATGGGACACTGGAATGGCTGCAGGGGGAAGGCCCCATTCGACCATGATTTTGTGAGGGGGGGAAGGGCGGCAAACTCACAGCCCTGTCTGAACTATACTTCCCAACTGTCCAGATTTTCACAGAATGAATACATTTTTGCTTCTTATTTTTGGTTTGTTCCTCATAAAATCTGTGGTTTTCTGGTGAATCATTTAGGAATGAAGTTACTAAATAATGACAGACATTGACTTTCAGACTTCATACCCTTCAGAAAAATGCATGCTAAAGCAAGACCTGTTGTTCTGTCCACTGTTTAAGTTTGTACAAGAGCAATGTTTAGTACTGTTTGTATGTTCCCCCAATATATTTGGCCTTGTCCAGATTTCCTGCATTAAGAGGTTGAAAGGTACATGCAGATAAATCGCTTTAGAATTAGGTATAGCCTAACCTCTCAACTGTCCCCGATTTTCACTCAAAATGTTGCTCTCCCCTTAATAATCCCTCTGCAAAATGGCAGTTTTGGAAGAAAATGTGGAGGGTTTACAATTAATAAATAATTGTAATGATCAGGGTTATAGATTACTTTTATTTCAGAAATCCATGTAGATTTTCTTATTTTGTTGGCTGCTCAACTTAACAGTACTAATATTAAAAGTGTCCCTTCTTTGACAGGTTTCCTAGCTGTATTGTGTGGCTATTTTATATTTTTGTATCAGATATTTGGTCCTTTTTTTTCATAAAAATGTGGTTTTCTGGCAAATTCGTGGCAAATCATTAAAGACTGAAGTTAGAAAATAGACATTTGAGTTTCAGATTTCATACCCTTCAGAAAATTCATATTAATGCAAGACCTACTGTTCTATTATCTTTTTAAGTTTGTAAGAGCAGTATTTTAAAATTGTCCTTATTTTGGGGCCTTTTCCACTTCTGTTTATGGCTTTGTCCAGATTTCTTGCGCTGAGGTTGAGAGGTATGACAAATGTGTCAGGGCCATCACAGTCATCCAGAGACATTTCAAATTGTGACATGTTTGTTGTACCCCACTCCCCCATGTAGTGACTCTGGATGTGTCAAAGCAAGGCAAGGAACAGTTATGCAGTGTAACTGTACATAGTATCCCCCCATCCAAGGTAGATGCAAGTACTGCGGTGGCTTTTCATCTCTCCTTGATTTTGCAGAATGTTCTGTTTTTCTGACATATTTTTATACTGTTGGTTTATGCTTATTATTATTCAGAAAATGTACAAGCCTTAGGTATTGAAATGCATATGGCAGTATTTGTAGTAAAGGACAGGATTACAGTATTTTCAGAAGCTCATTACATTTGTTGGAGACTTGCAGTCATCTTTGCAGGCTTTACCCATAAACCAAACAGAATGGCAATCTATTATGTGTGGTCCATAACCTGTGCAGTAATCCTTTAAGCAATTTATCTTGAGCTTGTTTCTTGTTTGCTGTTCATTTTTTACTTTACTCATGTTTTCCCCATGAAACAAAGTAGATAGTTGTTGTCAGGTAGCAGGTCTTTTTTGGATAAGAAACATTTTTACATGTAGGGGTATCACCGAGATTACTACTTTCAGTATGTTATTTGGTACTTTTATAAAGCTGAATATAAATTATAATTAGAACTGCAGTACAAGGAGAAGTGGTTTGAGTTGAGTGCTGCTTGCTTTTTATACTTGATTTTGACCGTCATTCCAGTAATGTATTTAAAAATGTATTTGTTCATGCTTCACAACCTTTTTGTTTCCCTCTAGATATTAAGTAAGCTGCCCTGTAGCCAATGCATTGAAATATTGTTTTCCTTCTACATTTCATTTTGATTGAACTCTCATAATAATGTTTTGGCACCCATAGAAGCGTATTTAATTAAGTCCCAGTTTTTGTGATTTTGAGCATAGCTCCACCCCTTTCTAGTTGGCCACTCCCCTTTCCAGTTGGCCACACCCATTCCACTGCCTCCTGCAGCCCCCACCCCCTCTGATTTGAAGTCACCAGCTGCCACTGAAACTGATACAATCTATTAGAGGCAGGACATATTGGCTACCAATCTAAACAGTGTCTTGCAAGCATATATGTGAATAGACGGGATCCCAATGATCTTTAAAGCGGAGGTATTTTTAGAATTGAGTGCACATACCAAATCAAATGTGCATTCTTATAAGCATTTTGTAGACTCTCCTTCAGGTTTAAGAACAAAGCTGATGCTGTTGCCACTGAATTGGTAGAATATTGGGGGTAACTGTTAATAAATTAGGTGAAGGCTAGATTTCTATGTTGTCATTCAAGTGTGTCTTTTGTTTCAGGTGAACTTTACCAAATTTGTACAGTACATACATAAGATATAGCGCTCTCATTTTCAAGGGAAGATGAAGAGCTCTAATTCACACCCTCATTTCTTATGTTGGGTCTGTACTTGTATAAATTCTTCTAGAGGGGGATGACCAATAGGAATGAACAGAAGCAAGCAGTGGGCAAACCTGGCAATAATAAAGTGGAGTAATTCAGTGGAAGCTGTTCATTCAAGGAGTTATGATATAATTTTTCTAGGCTGAAGTAAAGTGGGGAAATGGCTTGCTTGCAGCACTTCATATTAAGGAAGTTAAAAGGTTTGTTAATAACCTGGCAAATTGATCTGACTCTCTCTTTCTTGATATGTTGCACAGTCTGTCTCCTCTCCAGCTACCAGTTATCCCCCTATTTTATAGAAATGTTTCAGCCTGAACAAAATGTGTGCAAATGTATGTGAGCCATCATGTGGTAATGCCTGCATACTAGACTGATAAAAAGTACTGGTTTTAGTTTTTCATTGTCATAGAGACTGGATTAAGGGCCATGATAATCTTGCATGTATCACAACTTTCTTGCGAGTAGTCACATCAAATGTAATTCTTTTCCTCAGATGTTTTCTTGACCCAGAATGCCTGAAAGACCTTCCCTTTTTGCGTAAAAGTCAGAAACCATGATAACTGGTCTTGAGGGTGAACTGAAAGGAGGGGGCATAAGATACAAGTGCACCTTCTCAAGCATGTGGGCTGTAAACTTTGTTTAACAGATATCTTCACTTGCAGCAAGCACAGACTATCCCTTTGATCTGCTTCTCCTTGTAGGCCACAGACTGGCGCACATTTTTACACCAGCTACATTTTTTCTTTTTTTGGCTTCAAACCAGCCTTAAGGATAGAGATGCATTTTAGTAGTCTCAAACAGAGAGGTACACACCACTACTGCACCCATGATGGACTTCATTTCCTACAATGAATTTTCATTTCAGCGTAGGAAGAATCCATTAGTAAAGTTAGCTTCTTGGAGTCAGTAAGACATGACAGGTCCACATTAGTCTCCAGAGTAGATCCTGCTCCTTTCATTTCTTTACAGGAGATGGCAAACTCTAGTTTCTGAATAAGGGGCAAGTCATTTTCTTCACTTTAGGTGTGCCTTCTGGGTAGCACAGTGGATAGGGTCACCTGACAGCCAGATGGTCTCCAGTTTTATTCTCTGCAGAGATGCTTTTTGTGCAGAGTCTGTTTGTCCCCCTGTGTTTGTGTTTGTTTTCTCCAGGTGCTGCAGTTTCCTAACACACACCATAGATATGCAGTAGGTGGACTAGATACTCTAAATACGATGTAGGTGTGAGCGAGTTTGTGTGTAGTAGGGGCACAGGGCTAACAACTTTGTCCCATAAAAGATTGAGTTTGTTGCATAAATAGCAACAAGAATCTTTATTCTTTGCTGTAGTCAGTGTGTGTGCCAGCTGATGGCATAACAGGTTGAAGAGAGAGAGGGAAAGATGTGTATGCAGCTTTTTGGGAGGCATGAAATTTGCAGTCTTAATGTCATGGCAATGGCAGATGGTTTTACACCTTTGTATAATAAACATTTAAATGTGGCATGGAGCTCACTTGATTGGATGCAGAGTAGAACTCCCAGTCTGCAGGTTTTGAACATAGCTGCAAGTAACACTAGCAGTCACCTATGTATTTTGTAGCATTTTCTAAGTTCAACATGGATGGATGTAGTCTGGGCAAGGCCTGACCTATAGCCATGGATAGAAAGACGTAATGACCAGAGTAGAGATTGCACCACTGGCATTTAAATGGAAATTCTGATTTCTCAGGTGTGCTTCTTTATTATTTCGCTGCTCATCATGATGGCTGTGTACCAAGTGCGAATTTGGAGACTAAAAAGATTTATTTCTTCCAAATGTATATCTCAGGAATTGAAAATATCAGTGATTTATAGACAGGAGTTGTATAGGTGTGTTTTTGCATATGTAGTTGACCTTATGTATTCAGCAACATGCCGCTGAGCTCTTAAAGAATGAGAAACTTGAAACACAGGCAGGAGTTTCTTAACAGAAAATGTAATCTGAATGAAGAGTTGGATGTTTTCATTGCAAAATGTTTGAGAATTCTTTCCTGGGAAAGTCACACTAGTAACTGTGCTCTGAAGTTCATAACTGTAGAAAGATATACATTGTCCATTATTTTAACATATGATTGCATATTCTGTCAGGAGTGGATGATAATTAAGTGTACATGAAACCTGAAGTCCTGTCGTTTCCAGTTCAGTGGTCTGCTTTACATGAGGCCTTGGACAAGGAATGCAGCTTCCTCTGTCTTTGCCCAGATAGTGAGCACTGCTTTGGAAATCCTTTCCTGTTCCAGTCATTTGGCATGCCAAAGCCATATTAAAGCAATTAATTGTTAATAACTGCCATGAGTTTTCAGTAGAAGGCCACTATGAAAACAAAAGAAAAAAGTAATGGTTCTTAAATTCATCCTTTGAAATGTTGTGGTTAAGAGACCTAAGGCAAGAGCTTAGAAAAGACTTTTTCTACATGGGCAGCCTAATAGAATTTTAAGCTTGGTCTCATAGCCTGAAAACTTACATACAACCTCTTCTCTTATGTCTCTTTGGTTAGGGTCAACCTCTGAATAGTTGTGCATCTTGAGTGCCTGCCTTTGTCAGTCATACTCGCTGTCTCCATCTCAAAGACCATTGATTGATTTGTGGCTAGAAAATATATTTTTAAATACAGTATGCCTGAAAGAAGCCATTCAAAATCCCCTTTTGTTTTTCTGTTTGATGTATTTTGTCAGAAGTACTTTGCAGATTTTACTTTTTGACTTTGCTTCTAAATGATTTATATCTTCCGGTTGTTTTAATGTGCTTTAGTACACACAGTGATCAAGGAAGAGAGACAGGAACTTTCTGAAGCATTGTGTTGTACTTGAAAGCAGGACATCTTTAAGTGTTTATAATTTGAGACTGTGATAGTAGCTAACTCTTGGCCCTCTGTGTTTCCCTTATTCTCCATCTGCTTGATGAATTATGGTCAGAGCCAAGGCAAATAGGAAGGGAAGTATAGTTATGGGATGTCTTTTATTTGTGCCTACATTGTAGTTGGAGGTGCTTATAGCCAAGGTGAAAATGGAGAGGATGAGTAGCACAGTTGCTTGTGGAGGCCATATTTGAGAAAACATGAGCACTCCACCAAAGGAAGTGGTATTCTCAACCTAGTCTTCACCCACTCGTAAATGGTGGAAAGTGAGGAGAATCTGAGAGGGTCATTGGTTAACAGTTGGCCATGTAGTAGCATACATCCATCTGTCCAGTAGAGGTGGAAAGTGTAAACAATGCTAGAAGTCCAAGATTACAGGTGGAGTTTACTCCTTTAGGAAACCCATTCAGAAAGTTAAGCGGATGTATGACAGAGAAGGACTGTGAAAGAGCTGTTGGTGTCAGCCCAGGTAAAAGTAGAAGGAAATCCTGTGCAAGGAGATAAAAAAATATATAGGAAGAGGAATATTCCAGTATGATGCCAGTAGGAGACCTCTGCATGTAAAGAGCAAGGCATGCAGCAGAACAAGATTTGGGTGGGAATGAAGAATAGAGTGGAACATTCCTAGAAGTCATTGCTAAAGGAGTGCTCTCTGAACAAATAAACTGATTTGATACACTGGGAATATATAACAAAACTCAGACAAGAAAAAAGAAAAAACGACCGCCGAAAATACAAGCAAGACGGTATTTATTAAAACTAAATGCTTTCACCCAACTTTGTAGTGGGCTTCATCAGAGTAAAACAGTGTTCTGTAATAACCCATTTAAATACCATTTAGTCATATGACCAGCTCAATTAAAAATACTTGAAACTTATTTGTCCACATATTTCACTTTACAAAAATGTACATATCCTATGTTAACAGCTTAAAATGTTAAAAACATTGATCAAAACCCAAAAGTACTTATTTCTGTACTTGTCATATAGACTGGAGAGCTTTATAACACACACATCCTACCTGCTTGTAACATAGTGTTTCTACCTATTATTGCAGCACCGATATGAATGTAAATATAAATGACCCCCCCCCCCAAACACACAAGACCAAATTCCTTAATACACACATATAAAATCAGAAAACTTTAAAGCTTCGCAGATCTAAGTTTCAGAACTCTCTTGAGAGAAGAATTCTCATTAAGCCCTGTTTTTTCAGTGGCATTAAATGCCAGTCCAGCATCCGGCTGCTATGTGACCGGGTCACTGCTGGCATTACATGAGCAAAAAGTAGTTACTATTCTGGTATGCCTAGATATCAGCAAGTGACCTCACATACCTATAAGGTTGGTGGAGGGAGTAAAGGCGGTGGGTTTTAGTTCCAAATTGGTGGCTTACAATCGCATTATCAGTTTGCCTTACAAGTGTCGTTTGCTGTGAAGAAATTTAAGCAGTAGAAAGTTGCAGATTTTTAGGCTTATTCCCTTGAAATAAGAAATGAAAGTTTGCAAGGAATGGCCACAAAGCAGACACATGGGTTACACTACTAGAAACAGAATGCAGCAACTTAATGCTATGTTTGTGAAAAAGTCTAATTATCAATAGAAAAGTGCTTATTCCACTCAAGTGGCTGGTGGAAAAAATACAGTTAGTTCCAAAGTGGTCACTTGGATGGCAGCCTGCCCATATGACCAGAAAGACGGGTTCCTATGAGTACAACGAAAATGCATTATGTCGAATGCGTTTTCGTCGACATATGCAAAGTGAACAGGCAAAACAGTGAAGCGGCTGTTCAGCGAAATTTTTCCCTGGGAAAGAAGTCGCTTTACCGCTTCATTGTTTTGCAGTGTTCTGAAGTGTAGTATGGTCCCTTGTCTGGTATAGCTCCCGAGCATGATTGTGCAGCAGTTACTGACCTTAGGGTTAGGGTGCGGGTTAAGGTAAGTGCATATGTATGAAAGTGTTTACTGTTTTATATTTTATGTTAAATGTATGGTTGAGTTGCGTGTGTGTGTTTTCAGTTGTTTACTTTTGTTTTTGGGGGGGGGTATAGTTAGGGTTAAGGTAAGTGTGTATGTGTTTGGAGCTGACCTTAGGGTTAGGGTGCAGGTTAAGGTAAGTGCATATGGTTTAAAATGTTTACTGTTTTTTTTTTTTTCGTTAAATGTATGTTTGGGTTATGTGCATAATGTGTATTTAGTTTACTGTTTTTTTTGGGGGGGTATAATTAGGATTGGGTATGTGTGTATGTGTTTGGAAGTGTGTAATGTGTTTTTTTTTTTTTTTGCGGGGGGCTGGAACAGCGATTTGTTTCCCTGGGAAAGAAATCACTGTTCTTTGGATTCGACATTTTCAGTTTTCACTGAAAATGAGTCTATGTAACATCGTTCGCTGTTTAAAGCGTTCGATGTTGCAATATAGACCCCAGAAAGACAGTGTGTCAGTGAGAGGTTGTTTTTGAAGAAATTCTTGTTAGAAAGTTGCAGAGTTTGAGTGTCACACCCTTTTACTATACTTTTGTCCAATGTCAAACAAAGGTTAGTGATTGGAAGCAGCAAGTCTGGTTAAGTGATCATGAGCCCACAGCACATTTTCCCACTAGACCTGGTGTTAGGTACTGTTTTTCTTCTGATGCTTTGTACTAGTGGTTTTCTGTCCTGTGCATGCCCATACAGAATTGCTGCTTTCGTATGACGGTGGTGTTTTTTTGCTGCTCTGCAGTCGCCTGCATGCTGCTTCCTGATGTCCTGTCTCTTAACTGTGGTGCCAGGCCTTATAGATTTCTGCTTCGTTGTAGCCTTCTGTTGTCTGTCTTATTTGCTCCATTTGTCTCTTACGTGCATTCTGTAATGTTTTAACATTCTGCAACAACACAGCAAAGGTTGAAATTGTCAGAAGATGTAAAGTAGCATTCAGTCATTCAGCTACTTCATTCAACTACCCCTCATTAGGAAACAGCCTTCTTAAAAAAACAAGCAGGCAAAAGTATTCAGACTCAAAATTAATAACAGTGGTAAGATGTCGCTATACTTCATTTCAGTCGATACTAAGAGAAGGACAAAATTTTCTGGTTGCTCATACATATCTAAACCTTGGGGTGCTGTCTGTACCTAAGATGTCTAGCACTTTTTTCTCTTGACTGGGCATACTGTAGACATCCAATTGGTTAGGTGGAGGTGGTAAAATTAGAGCAACAGTTGCTGAAGCGCTTACCTTTACAAGGGACGGTTCTGACCCCACAGCAAGTGTGTCTGGTATTTCTGCAGGATGGCTCTTCAGCTGGAGTTCCAGAACATCTCAATTGATCCATTTGACTCCACCTAATTCTATTTTGATCTGGAGCAACCTACACTGTATATGAAAACTGCGTAAAAGATTCTTTAATCTTTCCTAGTGAATAATTCCTGTCACATCAATGATCTTTGGCTTGGAGAGTTTCTCCCACATTAGTCCTATGCTTCTCTCAGGTTCATGGGACCTGCTTGCTTCAACTGTTGGTTTTGTATTCATCTCCTCATATGAGGTATAAGGTGGCCCAGTCTGTAGCACAATGCAGGGCCCAAGAACAACATAGCAGAGGAATGGTTGCATGTATGACATTCTGATGCACCAAAAGAAAAGTTGCCAGCTTTAGTTTAGAGTCACTTTCTGTGAGGCTATAGCCTGTAAAACATTCTTCGGACTGAATAAAATGTGCCACTGACATATTGGTGGCTGAGTGGCACAGTGTAGAACTGATTGTACTCAATTCCATTGTTCTTCAGGAAGATTTAGAATGTTTCTGCCACACATTGTGGCCCATTGTTTTCTAGCACTTCACTTCTTGCAGAGTTCCCTCACTGTATTCCATAGTGTGTGCAGCAGTGGTAGATATCACGCAGCAGTGGTAGATATCACTGGAGACACTTAAGGTAATTTGGAGCAAACAGCCACCACAATTAGAGAAGTAGCTCCCGTGAATGGCCCTGCAAGGTCTGTATGAATCCACTGCCATGGTTGGACAATGACATACTAACACCAGTGTATGTGTTTGTGTGTGTAAATAGCTGTACAGTTTTAGTCGCCATATAAAACTGTAAGTCAGTGCCTTTTTCTTGACTATGCCCAAGTAGCCCATATACAGTTCTTATCCCACTGTGGACTTCATCTTGAGTGGGATGACCACCCTAAGCCCCAACATGAAGCAGTCTGTGTCAGATGGAAGCTCATCTTGCTGGTAAAATGGTTCAAATTGTGAATTTTGAATACTACCTCAGCCATGTTGTGTTGCCACATAAATCTGAGATAGAATCTTTCCAGTTTTCCATCTGGATTATTGCAACAGTTATGAGTAGGTGCTCCATATCGGACAAGATAAACCATCAGCATTAGCATACTGATTTGTTCATCTTGCATTTTGTATCATGTCAGTGTCCTCCAAGGAATAGGACCTTCGTCTGTATCCTGGTGACAGAAGAAAATAGAATTTCTTTGTATGGATTAAGGCTGGAGAGCTACAGCTGATGGTCAGTCAAAAGGGACACTTCTTTTCCACGGAGGTATTAATTGAAGTGCTTGACAGTCCGAACAAGATTCAAAACCTCCCATTCAGTTTGTGTAGATGACCTCTTGGTGGTGGTTTGGGATAATGACGAAAAGGCATTGGGTATTGTCATCCTTTGTGATGTGCAGCATAACTGCACCTATACCTTAATATGAAGCATCACTGACTATAACTAGACTGGCATAATGTGTTAGTACAGTGTCTGATATAATCTGTTCTGGGCGAAAACCATGTCAGCAGACATTCCAAAGCATTAATGTCCAGGCCTGCCATGTCTCTTAACTGTGCATTCAGGCAGTGGAGCAAAGTGATTAGATTCAGTAAGAACCTGATGAAGTAATTTAAGAACCCCAAGAATGACTGCATTTTTGAAAAATCTTGTGGCTTGGGGGCATCTGTGACTTCTTGTATTTTCCTATTGTACATGTTTAGGCCTTGTGTCAGTGGTGTGACTGCAATAGCTGATACTTTGGGTCCAATGAGACAACTGTGGAGTTTTCAAAGGATATTGTTCTACCAAGACTAGCGGACTGACTTAAGGTTTTTTTTTTTTTTTTTTTTAAATATGTGGCTTATTTTCGCTCTTCACTGTAATGCAACTAGATAACACTGTTGTCCAAGACACCTTTGTAGTAGTTGATTTATGGCTTTTTTAAGCGTGGCATCAGTACCAGCACTTTGGTAGAAAGTCCTTTGCACTGGAGCAGAACTTTCTCAGTATAAGCAGTGAGGAACACGTCAGAATTTCTTTCATTTCCATCTCTAGTTAGACCTCTGGCAAATCTGCCTTTATAAGTCTATAGGTTGTTGCTGGGCAACTTGATGGTCAAGATTATTTCTTTCAGTCCCTTCTACTTCCTAATCTTTTCCATGGTTGTTTGTGGGCATGACCAGGGGTATATCTATCATACACTTGTCCAGGGTACATTTGAAGAGGATGAGTGGATTATTTATTTATTTATTTTAACATGAACGGGAGTGTGTCCATAGGAGGAGAAATTATTTGAGTGAGATGTATGAAATTAATTGTTAACATTTTCTTGGGCTCCCTATTGAAATGTTGGCACTTGTAACGCTGTGTGCTGACCAGACTGAAAAATAAGATCAAAAATGCAGGAGATGAGCAAATTGCAAACATCTCTCTTCTCATTTAAACTTTTATTTTGCAGGGGAACAACTCCCCTGCATCCGCCCCAAAGTGTGTGGGGAGGGGGGAGCTTCCCATTGTACCCGAAGCTTGTATACAACTAACTGAGATAATTGTACCTTAGAGAAAAGGGAATATACCAGGAAATGGCCATTTTGGATTTATTGTATATAAGTCTGTTTCTTCAGCCATTCAGTTTCTGTGTTTGTCCTGACATTTCAAATGGTTACTGCTTTCTAAAGGTAGGCTTTGTAAAGATTTTTATCATGCATGATTTTCTGCAGATGGACCTCTACAGAATGTGTTTTTTTTGTAGACAGTTTGCGACTCCATCTAGCGTCCGCATCCCCCCAAATATGCTAGTTCTTCAGATACTAACTACCCTTCTCCTGTTATACTATTTTCCTGATGTTACCTCACCCATCACTCATTGTAGATTCTGACTGTGTATTATCAAATTTTTGTCTGACGTTCTGGTGAGAAACCAGAACTCAAGCACGCTCTCTTTTTTGCATTAAAGATGGCTTATAAAAGTTCTCGTAGAATGTTACTTTACCTAATAGCTGTTATGCTGCATCTACATGGGCCTAATACATTACTCTGTTCCTCTGTGTCTGTTCATTGACACATGTCTAGGGTCCTCTCCTGTTTGGCATCTACTTGTCAGAAATCCAGGCCAACACAGAGGGACTCTGGCTGATCAAGTTTGCCGATGATTGCAAGCTGGGCGCTATTAACTCCCCAGGTGATGTAGACATCCTACAGAAAGGCCTCACTGAGACCAACGACTGGTGACGAAACCATGGCCTTAAGCTTAATGCCAAAAAATGTTGTCATTCTCATTGGGAAAAACTCAGTTCCCACTAATTACCACATTGATGGTAGCCCACTGAACACTGAAGGTGCTATAAGAGATTTGGGGGCAGAGGTTGACAGCAATCTCTCCTTCGACCACCACATTGCCACTGTGGTCAGAAAGTCCATTTGTGTGGCACATCTCATTACCAAGGGTTTTGCATCCAGTAAGAAAGAGGTCATAATCTCTCTCTACTCTTCCCCTCATTAGACCAATCATAGAGTATAATGCCCCATTTGGCATGTACCTCAGTAAACATCTGCAACAACTGGAAAGGCCACAAAAGTACCTCATGAAGAGGATCCTAGGCCTTAAACACATGCCCTACATGGACAGACTCAAAAAACTCAAGCTTTGCTCGGTCTCATATCGTCTATTAAGAGGCGATCTCTGCTTGACTTAGAAAGCCATGTCTGACCCAGCCCTCTTAGAAACGTTACACCTAAAGAAATCCCAATCCCTGTGCACCACACGCTCCAGAGACCTCAACCTCATTATCAGTCAACAGAATATACTGGAGGGGACAGGTTCATAACCCAGAGACTGCCCATGCTCTGGAATAGATTTCCCATACATGTCAAGCAGAGCACCTCACTGGCCCTTTTCAAGAGAAATCTTGAGTGGATGGGAAATGGAAAGTTCACCCCAGAGATCACTCCAGTGGCTCTGCTTGATAGAGGCACCAGGAACTAATGGCGGCATGATGCCAGGGCACTTCTGTGGGCTAGACTTGTAAAGGCTCCAGGGCCATTGACCTAGTAAAGACCTATGAACCTGTGTAACATTCTTCCCAGTCTTGGATCAAGCATACTGAATCTTTAAAAGTGTTATCTGCATATTGCTGATAGAAACAATCAAAGCCTGTTAGAAAATCATCCTGTACTTTAGGCATGGATTGCACATCATAGGGCTGATTGTGCCACTCCTCAGTAAAACATGTCTTAACCCCCTTACCCATTTACATCTGCCTGATTGAACTAGCATACCAGCTTATGAAAGATTAAGTAATTATTTCTGCTGCTGTTTTTGCTGGTATTGCCATATCTAGTAAAGATGTACTTAAATTGTCAAAGTACCCACACTCAAAGTAGGCAAATGAAGGCTGAAGGGAATCGAACTCTGGACAACAAGAAGCATCTCAACACTTCATAGCCTTGGGCATCTGTGCTGCCATTCATCCTTTCCCTTACCATTGCCTTTAAAATCTACTTTCTGTTTTCATATTCTTGCATTTCCCTACAACTTTAGACCTACCACCATAGATTCCATTTGATGTTCCTCCATTCATTTAAAAGCAGCTGAACATTCTTCTTTCTCACTGCAGTGAAATGAAAAGAATGAGTTTCCCAGACGTGGCAAAGATTTGTAGAGGGTAGCACTTGGTACACATGTCTTTATAGTTGCTCTTAGATAATTTAATTTAATAGTGTTGCTCTTGGCTATGTATTGTAGAACTTGGTCCCATATGCCACAGTACTGTTAAGATGATTACAGTACCTTGATGGTTGCTTAGAGACTGTAAAAGTATTGCATTTTGACAGCTTGGCTGGAGGATGAAGAACTTGCATCGATTGCAATTTCCGTCATATTGCAGAATGCTTCTCTGGCCTTTGCAAAGAGCATATCCTCTAATACTCTTAAGGATACGAAAAGTACCCTAAAATATATTCTGTGGCAGTAGTTTGCATTTTTTTTGTGTTTGACATATTTGTTCCACCACAGGCTGGCCAAATCTACATTGCTAGCTGGGTTAGGATGTGGGGTGAGGTAGTCTGTCATCTGATGGCAGTTCATATGCTTGATTTTTATGCCTTATCCTCTGTTTTGCACCTCTAACAGTGCACTGACATCCGTGCATACTTTGCTCACAAATGAACTGCTGGTGCCTGTCCCTTATTTACAGTAGTGCTATAGCCCTACTGAAAGCCATATTCCCATCTGTAGGAATAGGCAATGATGTCCTTCAAGGATGCATCTGCAGTCCTTACAAATGGTTTGTCCTGTCGTCAGGTAGCCCTTCGGTCGGCCGGATTCCAAAGTCTGGGTCTGGCCTCGGCTAGTGTCGCACTTCACCCGACGTCATAGCTGCAGTTCTTCGGGTATAAAGGCATCAGCCGACGCCATTTTCCTCAGTCTTTCTTGCCGCGTGGCGCCCGAAGCAGAAGCTGTTCGCAAGTGCCGGTCGGTCAGATCCAGAGATTACTACTACCGAATACTACTTCGAAGACTTCTAAAAAGCTAAGTACCCGTTGGGGACTCTTTCTTGCCTCAGCCGATGTCAGAAAAAGTGAATAACTGTTTAACTTGTGGGAAACAAATACCTCATAAAGATTTCCACTCTTACTGCTTACCTTGTTTAGGCCCAGACCACGACGTAGCAGCTTGTTTAGCCTGTGCTTCTTTCAACCGACGAACGCTTAGGCGTCGGTCGGAGTTTGCTGAACAGTTTTTCGGCTCAGATTTTGCGTACAAAATGCCGTCGGATCCTCCGACTACTCAAATTGTTAAGAAATGCAAAGAAAAGGACCGACACTCGCGGTCCGCGGTTTCGGCCGAAACCACGGTTAAGCAAACCGCGAGTGTCTCTGTTTCGGCCGAAACCGAGCAAACGGTTCAATCTTCAGCCGAATCCATGACTACTACCGAGGCCCCTTCTACCCTAGTTGAATCGGCCTCTGAAGTTTTACCTACTACTGTGGTTTCACAAGAATTATCGGACACCATCCCTTTGGATGTTTCTACCCCAGCACGTGGTGCTGCTAGGCCTCCTGCAGCCATGTCTATAAAGGCCTTTGCCAGGGCTAAAGCAGCCAAAACTTCTAAGTCTGTGCCTGTTAAGCCCCCCTCTCACAGGCCCAGTTCCAGTTCCCAAATGCTTACTCTGGCGGAGGATCTCATCTCTTTAATAAGGGGATCCCAATCTCACCCAGACAGGGCCTCTCAACCTCCAGAAAAGAGACCTAGAGCAGAGCCCCCTGAGCCAGTGTCCTCAGATGATTCTTCTGATGATACAGACAATACAGACCATCCAGAGGCTCCTTTTTCTACTTATGAAGATTCCGATGCTGAAGAATCTATCCCTTCTGCCTCTCCACCAGAGGAATTTTCCTTTGGGGAAACTTTACATGCCATGAGAGAGCAATTCCAATGGCAGGGACAAGATTTCTCAGATTCAAGAAAAAGGCTTAGGACCTTTTTACACTTACCGCAACATAGGCCTTTAGCTATACCTCCAGTTCTTCCTGTTGTGGATGATGCATTTAATGATGTTTGCACTGCTCCTGATACTTTACCTCCAGCCCCTGCTAAGCCCGATAGGTTCTACAGGGTCCCGGACACTCATCACCATTTATACAAGGCTCCTTTTGCAGATCCTGAGACTATCTCCCAGGGGCCTAAGGCAGTAGCTTCGACCTCAGCAAAAAACCCTCTCCCTTCTGAAAGGGAATCCAGGTCCTTAGAGAGATGGGGTAAAAAAGTATACACCTCTGCTACTCTCTCAGCTAGAGCTTTGAACTGTCAGTTTCATATGATCCAATACCAAGAGTTTATGCTTGATCAGTTAACTAAGAAACTGTTCTCTGATGATTCCTTAGATAAGAAATATGTTCTAGAAATGGTGAATAACATTCAGCAGGTTAGTAACCATTCCTTAAAATGTGGCTATGATGCACTGGAGGCTTCATTTAGATCAGCCATGACTGGCACAGTTATAAGAAGGCATGCATGGTTGAAAGAACAGGTCTTGCCGGATCATGTTAAAGCAAAGCTATTAGATGCTCCTATGGATAAGGTCAGTCTATTTGGTTCTCATGCCCAACAGGTACTGAAGAAAATGGAAGAGAAGGCAAAATCTGTACAAACAGTGAAAGATTTCTTACAGGTTCAGCCCCCAAGGTTTAGCAGGAACTGGCCTTCCAAAAATTGGTCCTTTCCAGACTCCTCTAAAACTCAGAGAGGCAGGAATAGGCGTTCAAGAGGCAGAAATCAATCCAGAGGTGGTGCCTACAGGGGACGCCAGTGGCGAGGCAACAACCAACGAGGCACAGACACAACCACGACCACTGCAACAGGACAATCACAGTGACTTGGCTCTGACTCCGCCTACCAGGGAACAAATAGCAGCACCCTTAGGCGGAAAGTTAGCCTTATTTTCAAAAAACTGGCACTATATCACAAGAGACAAGTGGATTTTGCAAACTATAGACCAAGGCTACAGGTTTCATTTCCACACTTTACCAGTAAAAGAGGAATGCCAAACCTACCACCAAATCAAAAGACAGAAGCTCTAAAACAAATAGCTCAATTAGCAAAGATGAGAGCTGTGGAAAGGGTACCACCTACAGAACAAGGCAAGGATTTTACTCCAGACTCTTCCTGGTACCAAGAAAAGAGAAAAATTGGAGGCCTATTCTCGACCTGTCCGCTTTAAACACATTCATCATTGTTCCAAAATTCAAAATGCTGACCCTACAGCAACTTCTTCCCATGCTGGGCAAGGAGTACTGGCTGGTAACTCTAGATCTCAAGGAGGCATACCTGCACGTCCCCATACGACCAAATTGCAGAAGATACCTCAGATTTCTTGCAGGATCAGAGCATTATCAATTCTCAGCTTTGCCCTTTGGCTTATCTACTGCGCCCAGAGTGTTCACGAAATGCCTGGCATCAGTAATCGCTCACTGCAGGCTTCAGGGAATCCAAATTTATCCATACCTGGACGACTGCCTGATACAAGCGGACAACAAAAACAAGCTGACACAAGACTTACAAAGAGTCATTTGCTTACTACAAGCCCTGGGATACACAGTCAATTTAAAAAAGTCAAGACTGATACCGTCCCAAACAATAACCTTCTTGGGTGCAGAGTTGGACACAGTAAAACAGATGGCATTCCTAACTGCAGAAAAACAAGAACAACTTCCTCTCTATTTCTTGGCTTTAACAAAGCAGAACAAACTAACAGCAAGGAAAGTACTGCAGGCCTTGGGCTTCATGGCATCCTGCATAATCCTGGTCCCCCATGCCAGACTGCATATGAGAAAGCTACAGTGGTACCTAAAGAATTTATGGTCTCAACACAGGCACAGCTTAGAAACCGAAATACCACTAATCCCATGCCTGAAACAAGAGTTCCTATGGTGGGCTCAGGCATGCCAGTCAAACCCAGGTTTGTCCTTCCACAGCATTCAACCAAGCCAAACCATCACAATGGACGCCTCAGACCTCGGTTGGGGGGCCCACATGCTGGACAAGTGCATACAAGGCTTATGGACTCCAGATCAGCTGCACCTGCACATAAATCAAAAAGAAATGCTGGCAGTAAAACTAGCAATCCAGAATTTCAGACCATTCCTCCAAGAAGGCCAATTGATGATAAGGACAGACAACACCACAGTCATGTGGTACATCAACAAACAGGGAGGCACCCATTCATACCCTCTATGCCAAATGGCTCTGGACCTATGGGATATGGCTCTGAGTTACAACATTCAGTTACAGGCAATATTTGTACCGGGAAAAGAAAATATCCTAGCAGACATGCTAAGCAGAACTACCTCGGATGCTCACTAATGGATGCTACACCCAGACATCTTCAAGGCCATCACAAAGAAATGGGGACTGCCACAAATAGACCTATTCGCATCCCCACTCAATCACCAGCTCAAGAAATTCTGCACAAGGACTTACCACCCACTTGCTTGGAAGGTGGACTCTCTATCCTTCAGTTGGAAAGGCCTAACAGCATATGCATTTCCACCTCTTCCTTTGATGCACAAGGTACTACTGAAAATCAAAGAGGAACGTCCAAGGATAATTCTGATAGCCCCAGATTGGCCAAGACAACATTGGTATCCATTACTGAGGAGCATGGCTCGGGGGAAAACGTGGACACTACCCCTGATTCCTTTGATGTTAACTCAGAGCGACTACAACATCCTGCATCCAAACCTGAAAACTCTGCAACTGACTGCCTGGAACATTACATAAGAGCAACTAACCCAGATTTATCCCAAAGGGTTAAAGACATTATCCTTGAGGCCCGCAGACCTTCAACAAGAAGGAACTACGCAGGAAAATGGAAAAGGTTTCTCATTTGGAGTACTGAAAGGGGGAAAGATGTGTCAAAGGTAGACATTGCCAACATCCTGGAGTATTTGGCAGGGCTCCTCCATACAGGCCTGTCCTATTCCTCCATCAAGATACATGCATCAGCTATTTCTGCAGAATACAGCTTCGATCCCCCTGTCTTTTCACATCCTCTACTAAGGCAGTTTCTGAGAGGAATTAAGAATGTAAAACCTCCTAGGAAGCCACCATTACCAGCATGGGACTTGAACTTTGTGCTAGAAAAATTGACACTCCCCCCTTTCGAACCAGCAGCAACAGCAGATCTTCAACACCTATCCTGGAAAACTGCTTTCCTGCTGGCAATTACTTCAGCAAGAAGGGTTTCGGAACTACAGGCTTTAATGGCAGTACAACCCTTCCTAATCTTCCATCAAGATAGTGTCCTTGAGAACTAATCCTACATTTATGCCTAAGGTGGTATCCAGAGTGTCTCTAAACCAGGCAATCCACCTACCTACCTTCTTCCCCAATCCACAGAACAGGGGGGAAAGACTGCTGCATACCTTGAATGTACATAGACAGTTGCGCTACTACCTGGACAGAACCAAGGGCAATAGAAAAACTGACCAGCTTCTGGTAGCATATGCAACAGGAAGGGAAGGAAAAGCAATTTCCAAACAGACAATCTCCAAGTGGATAGGAAATTGCATTAGATTCTGTTACTCCTACCATGGAAAGCAAATTCCACAGAACATAAGGCCTCATTCTACAAGGGCTACAGCCACTACCACAGCTTTCTTACGAGGAGTGGCTACCAAGGACATTATAGAGGCTGCTACTTGGACCTCCGTGCATACATTTGCCAAGCATTATAACTTACCTCTATACTCTAGATCCCGAGCAGGGTTTGCCACTGCTGTTTTGCAAGGGATCCTAACTACACCATCATTTCTTCTTCCTCCTCCCCTAGTTTGGCTATGGTATTCTACCCATTTGTAAGGACTGCAGATGCATCCTTGAAGGACAAAGTACAGTTTTGTACCTACCATAAATGTAGATGTCCGAACAGGATAGCATCTGCAGTCAGGATTACCCACCCTCCTTCCCCTCTGTGGTATTCCTAGGGTATTTGCCCACCTAATAGCTAGCTGGGGGGGATTTCTTATGGTGTATTTGTTTGTATATATGTACATACATGCTTATTTTTTGTGTTTGCCTTCTACCTTTTGGAAACATTGGCATTTATCCAAAAATTTAGCTATCCAGGAGGGCAACTGGCATCTGGGGCAAGAAACACTCAGGAAAATGGTGTCGGCTGATGCCTTTATACCCGAAGAACTGCAGCTATGACGTCGGGTGAAATGCGACACCAGCCGAGGCCAGACCCAGACTTTGGAATCCGGCCGACCGAAGGGCTGCCTGACGACAGGACAACCCATTTGTAAGGACTGCAGATGCTATCCTGTTCGGACATCTACATTTATGGTAGGTACAAAACTGTACTTTATTTCTACTTCACAGCTAACTCCTCACTGACTGGGTTTGCCAGTCTGTTGCAGTGCAATCAAGGTTTCATACAATGCACCAGGTAACCAGCTGGTTTGCAGTTCTTCAGTCCCAATGCTGTCAGAAGCGTCTCTCTCCAGTCACTGGCAAATGCTTCTTGGATAATACTTGGTCATTTCAGAGCTGTCCACTCAGTCTGCAGTAGCTAACCTACTTACCTCTGCAGGAAAAAGATAAGCACTCTACTCACATGTGCATTTACACGTGTGCATAGACACACTGACACTTGCACCCATTCACTCGCGCAGTGATGGGATAGAAACTGGATGTCCCCTCAACCAGAGGGATATTAAGTTCCAAATCTCTGAAACCTACCCCTGTCACCTAACTAATACACCTTTCATGTGGTTCTTAGACATTGTTGTCTGAGCTAGTGTCCCAAAAGAATGCAGTTACCGTGGCACATGATAATTCTATTTAAGGATTATAATACAACACTTTTGTGTTAGGTGGTCAGGTCACTGTGCCTCTCTGACCATGCACATCGGTGCTAGATCCTGCTGGACCCTTACTTCTGTATTTGTCACCTACCTGTACCACAGTGTCCATGCTGTCTTATATGTGACCTCTGAACAAGTCTCTACAACATGCCAGCATGCATCCTTTCTGATTCTAGACATTCACCTCATTCATATTTTTGAGTGAATTTATTTTTGTGTACTGTATTGTACTTCCTTTGTCTGTCAGGCTGTACAAAATGTTTACAGTGGCACAACAGACTTGTCTGAGAACTGTGAGTAAGTAGTTGCCAACTTTTTGTTGATGAAGCCCTCTCTTCTTTTTTTTTTTTTATAACTATTCTGAACATATTAGATATGTAGTCTCCTGTGCTATGTATAGATCATTGCTTTGCCTGATGCTGAACATGCCTAGTGGGATTTCCTGATTGTTTTGTTCATTTATGTATCGGCCCAGATGGGAGATTGACAAGTTGCATGCCCAATCAGCAACACCTCATCAGTGTAAAGCAAGGTGAAGAAAGTATGCTGTCTTTTAGGGAGATGGCGTGCAGACTGAGTTGCTTTGGTGGCTTATTTTTATGCTTGAAACATCTTTCATCTTGATTTGTCAGCCTTGTTTTAAAATACAGCATTAGCAGCTATGGCCATCTTATCAGTAACCAACTTGAACTGACAAGTTTTTTTATTTTTATATATATTTTTGAAAGTTACTTAATTCCTAATCAGTAGAGTTGCATTTATTCACTGTTCTCTTGAGCAGCAGAGTAAACAAAATGCCGCATGCCTTCTGTTTTATATTCACTATAGAAAACCTAATGCTAAAATACAGAAAGTGTTTAAGAAAAATAATGTTATTGTTAGTTGCTTCATTTTTGCAGACTCTTAGCACCTGTGATCCCCAGTTAGATGATTAAACAAGCTTAGACTACTGTTCATCTATTTGTTGCCTGGTACTGAGTATAATTCTGCTGAAGTCTGGAGAGCAACTCTAACAGTAGTCCTGATGTCTCCTAGTAACCTTGGTTTCCAGGTAGAATGAGGCAGCAGTCCTGCAGTTTCCTAGTGATCGTGGTATCCAGGCAACTGGATGGTGCTGTTTTGATGTCACTTCTGGGTGGCCTTATCTTTGTCTCCACAAGTGGTCTGCTGTGGTGCCACTTTTAAAAGAAACTACTCTGACACACAACTGAGCTCATCTCTTGGCTTTTTTGAAAAAAAAAAAACAGAATGTAAATGGAGTGTGAAGACAGCACAGAGGTACTGCAGCTGCTTCAGTGGCATTTACTTTTCTCCTGTGCCCACCCCTTGATCCCTATAGCCTTCACCCTTTCTCTTACTGTGTAAGTTACTGCACCTTTTTGTCTGGTCACAAATCTATGCAAATCATTTTGTGCTTTGCCATGTAAATTCCTGTGCATATAGACATTTTGCAAACCTTAGAGCATTGCTTTCCACGAAGTACAGTTTTCTCTGCCCAACCTATTTGGTTTAAAGTAACTTTTTTCCTTTGTCATAAAATATTTTCCCTGATAAACAGACTTCAGCTTAAAAAATCGCTTTACTTTGTATGAAACATTATTGTATTCTGTGTTTGACGATGTTATCAGAAATGCACATCTTTTCTTTTCTTTTTCCTTTGTTTATGTGAGGGGGGTCTTTCCTTTTGTCATTTTTCTCCTTGCATCTGCCCGTAGAAGCGGTTCAGCACTTCTTTTTTAATGTGACAAACTACATTTTTATCAGCAGCATTTTGTAAAGTTCTTTTTGTATCCTGGTATGTATGTATGCACCCAACCTACATAACATTTGTGGTTTGCTTAACAGAAGTGTGGTGACAGTTGTAAAGAAGTCTCATAATGCATTATAACTGCTGAGTGATAATCCTGTGTAAAATCCATCCGTCCATCTGCAACTCCTTTTTCCCATTTTTGCATATGGGGTCAGGGTGTCACTTCAACAGTGACAGTCATCTAGAGCCAAGGTTCACATCGCCTGGTAGCTGGCCCTCTTCTTCCATGCCACACACTTGCATGCACACTCACACCTATGGCCAATTTAGTGTCTAGTCCCCCTATTGCATGTCCTTGGAATGTTTAGGAAACCAGAACATCTGGCCGAAACCCACGCAAACACAGCTGTACATCATGATGTCCTTCCATTTTACTGTTGCAAAATTCTTTACAATGGGGATCCCTGCCAAGGGTAGCCCAAAGTCTGGCCAGTATACGAAAGCCTTTAGGTTGCTTAGGGTAGTGTAGGGCATAAGTTGACGTCTGAATGTACCATCCTCAGAACTTTGCTGCCGGTCCAAATGCTATCTACGATGGTCTGTCTGATCACTCTTTGTTTGCTGGATCACCAAGCCATTTTCAGATAAGTGCCCCATTGGGGTTTGTTGTTAGCTTTTTCCTTTGTTTTTGTTGCTTGTGGGGTTCATGCCATCCAGAAGGGGTGAATGTCAGTGCAGGAGACAGATTCCCCATAAAGTCCATGATGAGGCTAAGCAATTTCTTAAAGGTGTTCTTCATATTAGACCTCCCAGCCTGTCCCGCCTTCCTGGGACCTTTAATTTTGTTTTGGAGAAATTGACTCGGTCTCCTTTTGAGCCTGTGGCTTCAGCTTCCTTGCAATGTTGCTCTTGGAAGACCAATCTTTTGTTGGCCTTTCCTTCTGCCAGATGGGTGTCTGAGCTTCAAGCCCTTATTGCTTTTCCCCATTTTTTAATTTTCCATAAGGACAGGGTGTGTCCCTTCATACTAATCCTTCTTTTATGCCAAAGTGGTGAATGAGTTCTTCTCTTCATTTTCCCATTGTTTCCCTTCTCTGCAGTCTGCTAGTGAGAAGGTTTTGCACAGTTTGGATGTGCATGGACAGCTCAGATCTTATTTGGGTAAGACCGAAGGTTTTTCCAAATCTGATCAGTGTTTTGTTTCCTTTCATCTTAGATCTTTGGGATTTGCTGTTTTCAAGCAAACTATTTCTTATTGGATATCTAAAGCCATTTCTTTTTTTATTCTTTTCATGGCAAGAGCCTTCCTACTTTGGTTAAAGCTCATTCTACTAGGGCTGTGGCTTCTTCTGGTGCTTTTTTAAGGGTTTAGGTACTAACTCTGCTCTTGAGGCAGCTACCTGAACTTTTGTGCATACATTTACCAAGCAGTGTAAGGTGGATGTGATATCCAGGGTTAGTGCTGGTTTTGCTAGGGCCATTCTTCATGGGTTTCTAGAGGGCTCTGCTGGTCCTCCTCCTCCCTCTCTTCTTCATGAGCTTTTGCACTTTCCTTGTAAAGAATATGCAACAGTGAAATGGAAGGGAATAGTGTAGTTGTGTAAAGTCTTATAATGGAAGATGGCCTTCTCTTCACTGTTCTGGTATTACTGCCTCCCTCCCTCCTCCCTCTGTACCTTTTCCCTTCTGGATGTGCCCGATACCTGTCTAATCCTTAGACTGATGTTCCTACTGGAGCTCTCATTTCTGAGGATTGTACATCCAGACATCACCTTTATTTCCTACTGCATACACAGGGAGCATGTGACCTGCAGCAAACCCTAAGCAACCTAAAGGCTTTGGTATACTGGCCAGACATTGGCCGCTCTTGACAGGGGATCCATTTTGTAAAGAATACATCCACAGTAAAAAGAAGGACATGTACCATTATGGTAAAATTTTACACAAATGTACTTTTTTTCTTGTGTATAGCTAAAGGTGGATAATTTAGGGGCAGTAGAATAATTTCTGAAAGCAGTGGAACTGGCTTATTGATCTCTATAGTTCAAGTACTTGACCTGTACCAGAGAATCTGTGGGGAATATATATATATATATATATATATATATATATATATATATATATATATATATATATATATATATATATATATATATATATATATATATATATATATGTATATATGTTTGGCAAAGTGGAGCAACTTACACAGTACTAGGGTTACATCTTTGTGCAGCTCTTTTTGTAAAAGTAATGCATATTCCAAGCATTTCATTGCTAGGAAATTAGCAGGACTATGAATCTCTCAGATGAATAGTTTTTTGCTGTTCAGTTCAGTTCAGCACCCTGCCAGCTTGTGCTTTGAAGTGGCACAGATCCTGCAAGACTATAAGTAGTACTTTGGCTCAAAGGTTTAAAACTGTGTGCTTCTACTAGACTTAGACCCTGCAGTAGTCCCAAGTTTAAATCCCTCGACTGCTATTAGCTTGTTGTATGACTCTAGTCTGAGCAAGTCACCTAATGAGACATTGCCCTCAGGTCACCTACAACAGGGGTAAATTTTATTGTAGGTGCACATCAGTACCTTGCAGCATCCACCTAACCATTTATTACACTGCTGTTTAGGGTAGCGTTTATAGTACAGCATGTAGCACTTGTGTACTACACAATATCCTAAAGGTCCACCCTGATGGCTTCATTTAGATACAGTACACATAAAGTCAACAAGGAGCTGTTTGAATCATAAGTGGGCTGCTTAGTATGCAAGTTGCTTTGTGTGGGTTTGCGTACTGGGCAGCATGTCACTGAATCCCTGTCATCTCCTTCATTTACATTTTACACAAATGCTCATCTTCCTTCCCAGTAGCAGTGCTTTGTTTTGTACCTATTTATTTCAACACTGTTGTTCTTATCAGAATAGTTACTGTTCTAAATTTTAAGTAAAAAGAAAAGTTGTTTAGCTGTTGTCTACCTTATTTTCATACCATGGCATTTTCAATTGTAAATAAATTGCTAGAAGACTGAACATGGAAGTAAAATGCTAGTGAGACTTACAAGGATGTGGATAAAGGCAGGGCTTAGATATGTTTGAATGTTATAAATATACGGACATAGGAAGGCTTGACATCTGTAAGAGTGTTGCAACGTGGGCAGACAAAGGCTTAGGATTTGTCTAAGTGTTGCAGCATGTGAAGAGATGAAGGTCTACGATCTATCAATGTGTCACAGCATGGGGTCAGTGGAAGGCCTAGGCTCTGACTATGTCTTGCAGCATTTGGACAGAGGTAGGCTCAGGCTCTGTCTTGAGTGTTTCTGCATGTGGGCAGAGGTAAACTGAAGAGCTTCAATGTGTCGTAGCATCTGGAAGTATGCAAACATAGAATCAGTTCAGATGTTGCAGGCCATGTGAGCAGATGCAGGTCAAGGATGTGTCTTAGTGATGCATCTTGTGAACAGAGGCAGACCAAACATGATCTGTTCAAGTGTTGCTGCATATGGACAAAGGAATGCATAGGGGTTGTCTTGGTTGTCACCGTATCTGGACTGGTACAGGCTTAGGATCGTCTTGAGTATTGCAGTATGTGGAGAGCAGCAGTCTTGAGATCTGTCCAGTGTTGCAGTAAGTGGACACAGGCATAGAGAGCGGAGTTTATTTAGCACGTGGGCAGAGGTAGAGCTAGGAGCTGACAGTGTACTGAAAGACGTGGAAAGATGCAAGCTTTGGAGTGAGAATAGAAAAAGGCCAAGGTCCTGCCCAAATATTGCAATATGCAGATAGGTTAAGGTATAGGGGGTGTCTGAATGTTGCAGCTAAGCTCCTGTGCATTTGTTCTTACTTCACTTCTACCCCATTGTATGTCTGCCGTTCATTTCTGAACTCTTCCTTGACATGCAGTCTGCAGTTGCCTTTGACAGTGCATTCTGAGTATTCAGCACCTTATCTCTGAAGTAGAAGACTTGAATTATTACCCCCTTCTAGAGGTCTATTTCCTGTCCATTTGAGCTGCATCCTTCTCATCTGACCTGCTGGTAAGTCAGTGGACCCAAGCCCTATTCCCTCACTCCTCTCCTTTCCATTTTGTGCCTGCAGTTTGAGCGCTTTCTCCCATGCTGCGGTCATCTGTGTGTACTAGTTTTGAATAGTTAATCACTTGCTACTGTGCTATTGCTAATAAATATTTGATTTACATTGAGCCCTCGAGTTACTAAAACCTGGAAGGTTAGGCAGGGACTTTTTAATGACACCAGTGTATGATAGTTTACTGTGCATTTGTGTGGAATGCATTGGTGTTGCATGTTGTTTTATGAACTGTATTTGTGAGGGGGAAGCCTCCAATCTTGCTAAGTACTTGAGTCTTTCACATATCGATAACAATGAGCTAAACAGTATTTATTTATTGATTGGTTAATTGCCTTTTATTAACCAGGTTGGTCCGACTGGGCATTTCAGGCCCAGTTTCAGGGGAGGCATGCATGCAACAAGAAGCCTTATTTTAGTTTACAAGGATTGAAGTTCATTCTGCTGAAGCATATTTCTTTGTCAGTAGATTGTGTTTCTGAAGTGAAGTTCTCCCATTTGTGTTTCTTGGCATTAAAATACAGCAAATTAATGGTTTAGCAGTCCTGTGTTTCTGCCCATATATGTATGCATATTTGTCCGTGTATGCAGTGAGGCTGAGAGGTACAGTGCTCTGACATTTTTGTAATGGATCATGGTTGACATTTGGACTTAGTAATACTGGTTGTCTTATGTTGTGTGTGCACTAATGTGGATACTAAGCTCCAGACGATAACAGACATCATGACCTGAGCAGATCTGATGCATTAGTGATGCAAGTGAAACCAGCAATGTTGACATTACAAGCTATTTAATAGCACACTACTGCTGCTGTTAGCCATTTTTCAGCATGTCTATTTGTTGAACAGCTACTCTTGACAGTAAGCAAAATCTGCACTCAGCACAAAGCATGAGTACTCTAACAGATGAACTATGTTCTCCTGTGTAGCAGTGATTTATAAAATGAGTACTCAAGATAAGCAATAGAAATTTGTCTCATTTGGCTGGCTCTGTCAATTAAGTCCCAGTATGAAAGAGTAAACAAAAGAATGTAACATAAGCGATGCTACACACGGGGAATTTCAGACTTTGGGGAGTGGTGCTCACTTTGGGGGAAACCCTGCATCTGCACATGTATAATCAGTTTTAGTTAGCCCTGCATGAGCTCCATTTTGATGTATTGTGTGCCCCTGTATCAGTCAGTTTTAGGAACAATGATGATTTAGCAGCATGTGCCGTCAAAGCGGTCAATATCTGGCTTTACCAAATACCAAGCTACCGTTGCAGTAGTGGGGCATGTTATTTAAAAAGCTGTGTGTTTTGTGATTTTATGTTGACCAGAGATTCAGATAAATGTTATGTTCTCTTCTCTTACAAGGCTTTTTACTGCATCGGCATGAGGATGTGTGTGCACAGATCACTAGGTAGTTAGAAGTAGAAAGTCACCATTGCTAGATTTAATGTAAATATTGTTATCAAATACAAACTTAAATTATTTAAAATGTGTTAAAATTGAGGAAAACGAAGTCAGAACAAAGATAAGCTTTGAACTATGAATGACTGATATATACATTTCAATGTTTCTGTTAAACTGAAGGACTTGCACTGACAGTTCAGATTCATTCTTTCACGTTTAGTTATTCTTAATCATGTGGTGGAAATGAACCCAGTTTTTAAACAAGGGTGCCTATGATTTAAAATAAATGTAGACTGAAGGGAATGTCTGAATTATGCATTGTAACCGTGAACTGTGATTCCTTCTTTTAGTATTTGTAAAGCAGAAGAAGTTGGTAGAGGTTTAGTTTTCTTGCTTCCGTGAGTGCTGTGTAGTTTGATTGTTAATGGAATCAATAGTGTTTGTGTTCATTCTTATTATTTTTCTTAGCCTATGGGCTGCAGAAAGTTGTAAGATATTCTTATTTGACATCGTTTACATTTCATGTTTCCATATTTTGCCATGTGATGGTTTTATGCTTGTTTGTATGCCGAGGGTGGCAGTCACTGAATTGGCTGTTTCACTAATATTATATGCTGCCTCTAACTGTACTGTTTAGTTTAGTTTTGCTTACTTACTTCCCTGCTTGTTCTCATTTTCCTTCATTTTTATGCAGTTCTGTGCAGTATGTAGTAGTGTCTGCCCAGTTTCCATTGCATCGGTCTCCTCTATTTTGTAGCTTTCATTGTCCAGGTCCTCAAACTCCCATATTTTGTAGCTTGTCACAATCACTGCTGTTGCCCCCATTTCTGTGTTAGGGGGGGCATGTATATATTGTTTTTCATTATCTTCACCACATGCCTCTTGTTTTACTGGATATTCCTGATTTGGACAAAGCATGTCCAGTGAAGTAAATGTGTTTGTCAAGACTACTGCCCCTCCTCTATACTTGCTCATGAAGTCTGTATACAGCACTGCAGGAAATGCCCCCATGTTCCCTTAAGTGCTGCCCTGTGGCAGTAAAACAACCCTTTCTCCTGTCACTAAAACTTTATAATGTTTAACCTGGCTGCCTTCACTTACACCAAATGATCTTGAACCTAGCTGTCAGTGGCACTGTCATTTGTCCAACTGCTGTGCCAGCATAATACTAAGAACATTTACAAAAGTGGTATCCACCAATGACTAAAGAAAAAGTATAAATAAATGGACTCTGGCCATGGAAAATGAATTAATTTAATATGTAAAAATAAAAACACACCAAAATCGTTCCATAATTCTTAATCACCATTTTCTTAATATCTTTCGAGTAACTATTCTGTTCAAAAACTAGGGCTTTTTCATAATGCCCACCTGTGTCATTCACTTTCACTCTTTCCAACTCACTTGCTAGAAGTAATTGATATTAACTTTCCCCACCTTTCTTTCACCTCTTTAAAAATGCTTTCAATCATTAGCTCTGGATACTCTCTATCCAAAAACACTGTCTTTAACTCGTTCAGTTCTGCCTCAAGGTCATTTCATGCAGAGGTCATTCTTGCTACATGAATGGCTTGCCCTTTCACTAAGCTCTTTTTCTGGAAGTGTGGGTGGTTGCTGGTATAATGCAAATAGGCATTACAGAAGTTTTTTTTCCGAAATGTATTTGATTTAAAATCACCTTTTCTATGTGAAATTCTGGTGTCCAAAAAACTAATACCCTCCTTGTTCCATGAGGTGTGTGAATTTTAAATAACCACAACACCTGTTAAGGTAATTAATAAAATTCGAAATCTCCTCAGCCGTTCCATTCCACAAAACAAATATGTCATCCAGAAACCTTACATAAAAATGTATGTACAGAGTAAGGGCTGGGGAACACAAATTCCCATTCCCACCCTAACATTGCAATGTTTGCAAAAGTGGGAGTGCAAGCCACCCCCATGGCAACCCCCCATGACTTGCTGATAGTATTCACCTTCAAAATGTATGAAGTTATTCTCCAAAACTAATTCCAGAAGTTCCACCACCAAGTCAATGTGGTCTTTGGACAAAGTTGAAAAAGGTTGTAGCATTTCATAAAAATATTGTATACCTTCCACCTTAAGAACACTGATCAATAAGTCTACAACATCAGTAGTATATATTTTGGGAGTGGCTTTGTCTTGTATTAACATGCACGCACTCTTCATGTGAGAGAGGCGGAACATGCACGCACTCTTCATGTGAGAGAGGCGGATTGAAGTGAGTGTGATAATGACACATTATCTAATACACTTGTTCTGTTTGTACCCATGACAACTGCAACATCTAGCCATAGCCAGAACAGACCACCCTCAGATGACTAAACTGTATCCGCTTATTTTAAAGTTACTTTAGCTCACTCCTGCCACTCCCTCTCTAAATTTGTTCCTAGATTTGGTACACTAGTGCCTTAAACAGCTGTCATACCTGTACAGCAGAAGTTTGGACAGCTTATGAACACTATATAACAGAAGTTGCTGTGTTTTTTCTTTGTCATCTTAGGTAAATGATAGATACAGTAGCAATTAATCATTTGTCAGGATAGTCTCCTTTAATTCAAACTAAGGGTCTTGGCTGTTGTGTCTGTAATACAGTAAGGGACAGCCTTCTGGTGCAGGAATTCAGGACTCCTTTAATAGGTTCATAGGTATGTACTAGGCTATCGTCCCAAGGGCCTACGCAAGCCTAGCCAACAAGGTTCCCTGGCTTACGCCACCCAAGAAAGTTATTTTCCTGTGCCACTGTCAAGCAGAGACACAGAAGTGATCCCCGGGGAGTATTTCCTATTTCCCATACACTCATCAAGATTTTTCTTGGAGTGCTAATGAAGAACTTTGCTTGACATAGATGGGTAGCCTGTTCCAGAGTATGGGAAGTCTCTGGGACAGGAATCTATCCCTCCAGCATGTCCTGTTGTGGTGACAAGGTTTAGGTCCCTAGACCGTGTAGCTCAGAGGGATTGGGATTTCTTTAGGTGTAGCATGTCCAACAGCTCTGGGTTTGACATAACTTTAAATGTTAGGCAGAGATCACCTCGGAGTAGGCGATATGTTACGGAGTAAAGCTGGAATTTTTTGAAGCGGTCAGTGTAGGGCATTTGTTTGAGGCCAGTAGTCCTCTTTGTGAGGTACTTCTGTGGCCTTTCCAGCTGCTGCAGATGTCTTGTGAGATACATTCCAAAAGGGGCGTTGTACTCTATAATGGGTCTGAGTGTCGAGTAGAGGGGAACAATGACCTCTTTTTTTTCCTGGATGAGAACCCTTTTATGATGAGGTGTGCCACATAGAAGGACTTCCTGACTACTGTGGCGATGTGACCATCAAAGGAGAGACTACTGTCCACCTGGGTCCCAAGGTCTCTTATCACACATTTGGTGTTAAGTAGATTGCTGCCTATATGGTAGTTCATGGGTACAGAGTTTTTACCAAAAGGGATGACACTGCACTTTTTGGCATTGAGCTTGAGGCCATGGCTCTGACACCAGGCATCTGTCTCAGTGAGGCCCTTCTGTAGGATGTCCACATCATTTGGGGGCTTCACTATGGCTCCTAGTTTGCAGTCATCTGCGAACTTCATTAGCCAGAGGCCTTCTTTATTAGCCTGTACTTCAGAGAAGTAGATACCAAACAGGAGAGGTCCCAGGACGGAACCCTGTGGTACTCCACTTGTCACTTCTTTGAGGTCAGATTTGGAGTCTGCAACTTTTACAGTTTGGGTTCTGTCATTGAGCTGGTTGGCAACCCATCTTGTGACGTAGGGATTTATGCCTAGTTTAGTGAGTTTAGCTATAATTCCAGAAGGGGGATGGTGTTGAAAGCCTTGGCGAGGTCAAGATAGGCTGTGTGAACCACCTTACCCTCATCTACGGCTTTGGTGACTGCCTCAAAGAAGTCAGTCAGGTTCAGGAGGCATGATCTGCCCTTCACAAACCCGAACAGGGTGAGATCCAGAGTTTGGTGGTTACCAATGTCTTTGTTTATGGGTTCTATGATGATACGTTCCACAGCCTTGCAGACCAGGCTAGTCAGGCTAATAGGTCAATAGTTCCAGGGATCAGTGGTGGCTCCCCCTTTGTGGAGTGGGATAACTGTTGCAAAGCATCGTGGTCTGTCGACCATGTCATCCCAAGCAGACAGATACTGGATCCTCTTAGAAGGACACCAGAAGCTTAGCCAATTGTTGAAGTCAATCATTTTGTCCTTGTACTGTGGTATCATTCGGGGTGATGGCAGAATGCTACTCAAGGCTAGGGTCATACATGCCTGAGCTGCAAGATCGGAGAGCTCTTCCATGTCTCTTTTCATGTAGTCCAGGGAGGTACGTCTCGGGTCATTTACAGCAACGTGGACAATGACAGAGTCATGTTTGTACTTGTTGTGGAGTGACCTGAGTGCGTGGGTTATGTGGCGGATCCTGGCACCTGACAAACAACTGCCAGTAACCTTCTCTCTGTTTAGCCTGGTGAGTAGGACATCAGTGTGCCTGACTATAGAGTCACCAATGACTAGTATGTTGGGTACATTGTTTTGCCTTATTGGCTATGGTTGAGTGGCACACTGAGTCTATGGGCTGTGTGTCATTTGGGTTGTGTTGGGGGATGGAGGTTGCTTGCGCTTCTGCTTTGGACATCTCTGTTGCTTAGACAGATTATTATTGAGAGATCCGCAAATGTTTTTGTGTTACTATGTGTGGATTTTGGTGGTGTAGATTTTGTGAGACTATGTGATTTGTGGTGTGGTGCAAATGTTTACCTTCTCCTCATGACTGTCGAGTTCAGTCTTGGTTGGAGAGAGCTTTACCTCCAGTTTGGCTAGGTAAGTGCATCTCTCACAGGTTGTAGTGTTGGGTGGTAGGAGGAGAGGGTTGTCTGTGTACATGAGGCAATTTCTGCATTGCCTCAAGATGCCCAGATTCATCAGACAGACAGGAGAGAACACTGGGAGCTGACCTTTGGACATGCCTGAATAAAAAACTATTTTCCTCTAGATAAGTGAGGAAAGTGAGTACAAAAGCTGTTTTTCTCTAAGCAAATGAGAAAAGTACGTACAAAAACTGTTTTCCTCTAGGTAATGAGGAAGATTGAGTGCTATAGTAATTAGTATCTTATTTAGTGCTTTCAAGTTCTGAACAAGTGCTGAGCATGAATAAGCAAATTTAAGTGCTAAAACTAAGAATCTGTATCTGCACTAGATGAGTTACGGGACAGAAACAAGTGCAAATGCAGGCTTTCAAATCAGAAAGTTGAGGGAGATGGAAGAGATTGCCCAAATGGCCAATAGCTACAATTTCTGTGCCAGAACCAGTCCTTATGTTGTAGACAGGTTACCTAGTGCTTATCACTCCCACTGATAAGCTAGAAGGCTTCCCTCCAACACAGAAAGAATTGGGGGGCTCAGAAGCTTACATAAAATCCTGGATACAGCAAATCTGTATCTGGAACACTAGTTACAGGAAAGGTAGGAAACAGGCTTACAGTTTTAGATAAAAAAAAAAAGTAGTAAAAACAATTCACATGCAGTGCAAGCTAGCACACTTGAGTATGTAGCAATATTAGACCAAACACAGTTTAAAAATAGCAATGAAATTAAAAAGGGCTAAAAGCAAGTGCAGGAAGTGTTTATTAGGTAGAATGTGGTAAAGAAATGGGACTGGGGGAGTGTCCCAGATCATATCTACAGTGGGGCAGGCAACTGCAAAAGCCACCAAATTTAAACTACAAACCAAAAATAGGGGGGTAGGTGGGACAAAACAGTTTAAACAGAGATCTAAGCAACAACTAACAGTACAAACTCTAAAACCAAAAAATATACTCCGCTCTGTACATTTGCAGATCAGTCTCTCAGAATAGGGAGACAACAGTTTCAATAGAGATCTAAGCAACAACTAACAATACAAACTCTAAAACAAAAAAAATATACTCAGCGCTGTATATTTGCAGATAGTCTGGAAGGCAGTCTCTCAGAACACAGGTTCCGTCTGTTATAGGTTCATAGGTTGGTACTGGGCTATCTTCCCAAAGGCATATATTAGCCCAGCCACGTTGTGCGGTATTCACCGCCCCTTTAGTAGTTCCCTAGACCCTTGTACTAGCAGCTAGTACCTTTGGCCCCTATCTAGTAGTGCTGTTGATGTGATCCCCGGTGTGAACTTTCTGTTACCCATCCACTCATCAAGGTTCCTCTTGAAGAGTGATAGTGAGGGGCTCTGTCTTATGTAAATCGGGACCCTGTTCCATAGTAAGGGAAGTCTCTGTGAAGGGAATCTATCCCTCCAGCATGTTCTATTCATTGTTGTGTTGAGGTTTATATCCCTAGAGTGTGTAGCTCGAGTAGATTTGGTTTTGCTAAGATGGAGCATGTTCAACAATTCTGGGTTGGACATGGCTCTGTACGTTAGACAGAGATCGCCTCTGAGAAAGCTGTATGCAACAGAGAACAGTCTTAGCTTTTTCAATCGTGCTGCATAGGGCAACTGTTTGAGGCCAGTAATCCTCTTGGTTAGGTACCTTTGTGGTCTCTCCAGCTGCTGGAGATGTCTAGCCAGGTACATTGCAATTGGTGCATTGTACTCAATAATGGGTCTGATGAGGGAAGAGTAGAGGGGCACCATTACATCCTTAGATCTTGATGTGAACCCTTTCGTGATCAGATGGGTCACATAGAAGGATTTTCTAACCACTTTGGCAACATGGTTATCAAAGGAAAGCTGACTATCTACTTGGGTCCCTAGATCCCTTATTTCTTCTTCATATTTCAGGGGATTACCTCCTATGTTGTAGTTTGCGGGTACTCTGTTTTTTCCAAAGGGGATTACTACGCATTTTTTTGCATTTAGCTTGAGACCATGGCTTTAACACCATGCAACAGTCTTATTTAGGCCCTTCTGGAGGATCTCCATGTCGGCCGGAGACTCTATTATAGCACCCAGTTTGCAGTCGTCCGCAAACTTAGTCAGCCACAGCCCTTTCGTGCTTGCCTGTACTTCTGAGAAGTATATGCCAAACAGGAGGGACCCCAGGACAGAGCCCTGAGGCACACCACTCGTTACTGGTCTGGATTTGGACATAGATCCTGCTACTCTTACTTTATGGGATATGTCTGAGAGCCAGTTTGCGATCCATCTTGTGACATAAGGGTTTATGCCCAGGCTGGTGAGCTTATCAGTAATACCTGAATGGGGAATGGTGTCAAATGCTTTAGCAAGGTCAAGGTAAGCCATGTGTACCTCCTTTCCCTTATCTATAGCCTGAGTAACTGTCTCAAAGAAATCCACCAGGTTCAGGAGGCATGATCTGCCCTTGACGAAGCCGAACTGTGTGGGTCCAGTGACTGGAGGTTCCCAATCTCTCCATTTATGAGTTCCATAATGATTCACTCCATAGCCTTACAGATCAGACTGGTCAGGCATATTGGTCGGTAGTTCCCAGGGTCAGTTGTGGCCCCACCCTTGTTGTCTCTGTAATGCAGTAAGGGACAGTCTGGTGCAGGAATGAGGTATTTTACTGAGCTCAAGTTTTAGACAGAATGCCTGCCCATCTGTTTTGGGATGGGATCAGAATACATACAGCCTGCACTTCCACCCCAGGTCTAGTGGAGTAGTATTAAGATTAGTCTTGGCAAGGCCAACCAAAGTTTCACCCTGGGTGACTAACCTGCAGCCCTAACATGGCCCGATAGTGTGCACGTACAAGGACAGGAACATGAGTGCCTTAAACACTATGGCCATTACTCAGGGGGGCTGAATATAGATGTACAACACTGAACTACTATGGGCATTGCTCAGTGGGGGCTGGAGAGAGAGAGAGAGAGAGAGAGAGAGAGAAAGAAAAGCCTGTTGAACTGTTCTGGGCTCACCAAGTAAATGATGGGCATAATCAGGGTAACTAGATAGTGGGGAGGACCACTGAATCATAAGCGCTCACAAGTCCGTGATAGAGGTAACCATCCAAAAGCAACATTGTTCTTTTTTGTGATGTCCAGTAGAACCCATCTTCCAGCATGTTTGCTCAAACTGTGTTTCTGCTAACTTAAAACAAAAAAACACAAAAAAAAAAACCTTCCTAGCCTTTTTTTCTTGGAGACCATACTTCAGTGTCAACTTCTCATTCCTTCTTATGCTTGACATTTGGAAAATCTTAAACATCGCTAAAGTTCTGAGTATGCTATCAAGTCACCTGTATAAGTGTCTTGTTAAACATGAAAAGGCATTCTCTGGACCTTGCAGTGAGATCTGCCATGTCTGCTCACAAATGAAGGCAGTTTCACTTGCTTTTCAACTCTGTCTCTATCTTTGTAGCAGTCATGTATCTGGATGCCATGTTTTTCAGTAGACACTTTTCTGTCTATATAAAATGATCTGTGTTTGGAATAATGGACACAGAGTACAAAGGCAGACTTCTGCTTTTGAACTTTAGGTAGTGAATGTTTTAATGGTCATTCATTCTTTACCTGGTTAACCCAGTTGAAGGGGTTTCAGGGAAGTCTTTCACAGCAATCGGTGGATACGAGGCAGAGAAACGGATTTATGACAGGAGGCTAGTGTCTTGCAATATGTGAACATTTTCACACAAGGTACTCGCACCTACAGACAAGTTCGAGGATCTCCATCTCACCTTTATGATATCTCTCAGATGTGGGATAAAATGTGGCCTATGACATAGTGAGACTAGGAGGTGACTGGCTGGTAGATCATTAGAAGACCCTATCAGCTAAACGCGTGTATAATTTGCAGTTGTCCCTCATTTTCCTGTTTTCTTCCAGAGAGTTTGTCCTAACCACACTTCTGTGCTCTCTGCCCTGTATCAGTGCAGACCTCCTAATGGGCTAAATCTCTACTGAGACTCACTTGCAGAGTAGATGAATATTCATTCCCTATTCCCAAGGAAGGAGGGTTGTCATAGACACTATATCCTTCTGCTATCCTGGCGGGCTGACCAGCAGTCCACCACATTACTATTCACTAGTTCTTGGCATCACAGGCAGGAATGAAACTTCTGCTTCATTTAGTAACCAAGCAAATTAGACACTGTAGACATGTAGGATTATAAAACTGATCGGCCTGGGAATTCTTAAATAAGTTTTATTGATCCACCAAAAAACATGTTAGAAAAATGCAAAACATAAAACGCTTAACTGATTCACCATGTTTTTCGTTCTTATCCAAAGACTTCAGACAAATCACTACACTCAACCCTCTTTTATATTATCCTATCCATAAAAGGAGGGATTGAATGTAGTGGTCTCTCATTTTTATAGTCCTGCACCTCTACAGTGTCTAATTTGCTTGGCTATTGAGTTGGAATAGACTGTTCTTTTGAACACTTGTTTCTATTGAGTGGTCCTGCTTCATTTAGGTTGTTTTCTTTGTGTATTTCAAACATTTGTCATTTGGATCTGGACTTGGGAATCTTCCTGTGACCGGACCCTTAGCAGTGATTTTATAGGTAAAGAATAGTATCAGATTATTTGTACTCAACCTGTGATGAGGGACATAGAATTTTACTTACTGCCTTTGATACAAATGAAGTGGGCTTGACCAGTAGGGGAGTGACAGATTACTCTGTTACTGTACCAGTATCACCATTTTCTTGAGGAGGGTGCATTGGGATGCAAGTTGACACCAGAAAGGGCCCTTGTCTGGAGTTGAATGGCCACATTTACAGTGACCATAGCATTCATGTATAAGGCAGACAGTAACGTTTGCATGCCATACCTTTCTGGCTGGGACAAAATGAGGTAGAAGCTTCCATCTGTAACAGTGAAGAAAGGCATAATCTGCATTCCTCCTACTCTCCCATTTCATAGCATGTTCGATGCCTAACTGTTCTTACTACATGACTAGGGGCTAGGCAACATTTCTGCAGTGGAGTGTCGATGAGTATTATAGGAGATGTAGAAATGCCTCCCACTACACCATCCCCAGGGTCACTCATGCTGACCAACATACATACTCACACTTGTACTCACTCATGCTGACACACATGCTGATACTCGTACACGCTCACACTTACAAAAACACACACTCAAGTTCACGCAAACAAGTTCACGCAAACACTCATGCTGACACACACAAACACACACAGTAATGTCACCCATCAGGAGCATTGTGTGAACATACTTCTTGCTTTTAATTGTCGCTACAAGTAGAACAGCGGAACAAGGTTAAGAATTTTGGGCATTCTGACTAATGATGACAGAATAATGATACAAAGTGCAAAGTTAAAAAGAAAGTGTTCTGCTACCTTCGGACTTGAATCATTGTAGCCCTCAATGTAATGTAAACTAGTCACTGAACTAAAACCTGAGGGTGAAAAATGCAGCATTTCATCATAGTTGACCACACTGAGTGTTTTTATAGTGTTGAGTGGTTAATATAGGAACAAATGTAAACAAAAGCACAACCTTGCAAGCATCTTTGTCAAACATGTCTGTAAGGGTTACTAGTTGAGCATTTATTTCAAGTAGAGCAGACACAATGCTGGCTGTGTGATGCTGAAAAAGCTCTGAATGTGATCTATTTGCCCTGAGTTTGGGCTTTAGATCTGGCCACACAAGGAGTTCACTGATAGGTAGACCTGAGTGACCAAGTGCCACTTCTTTTCTTCTCTCTTATTTTTATTTTATTTGTGCAAATAGATTGCTGGACCACAATGGACATTATTCAGGTGCAATCTGTTTTATGGAAACCCAAAAGTAATTATTGAAAAAGTGAAATTTATATAAATGTAGGAGTCTTGAGTACTAATTTAGCCAAACAAAATTGCATTTCTCTTGAGTTACTTAACAGATTTAACTCATTTTTATAGTAGTAGACAGGAGATCCATTATACATGGGCAAGCGTTTTTTCCTCTTATTTTTGACTTTGATCAGAGTTCAACCATTGTGTTTATTTTTAAATTTGTTGTACTCATGCCACATGGGTATGGCTGCCTCAGTGCAGTTATATCTGAGGGATTAAGATTAGAAAGTAAGTAGTGATGTCACTTATCAGGTTTGCCTATGAATCACCATTTGTGATCATCAGTAATATCTGTGTATAGTACATTTTGAGTGCTTTTCCCCTTGTGCTAGCCAACCGTTCAGACTTTGCCTGTGAATCCCCCCAGTATAGTATGTGGTGAACCACCCTGAGAGGACCCTCATTCAAGCAGTGATGAATATTTATCATGCCTCTGCTTGTATCTCATGATCAGTTCAGTTTGATGGTGTCATGCCATACCTGACTCAGGCTAGTCTGACTTCTTTCACGGGGTTAACATTTCTACTTCTGAATAGGTTGCAAAGTACTCTGTACATATCCCGTAGTGGATTCTCTTCATCTAGGATGTGGACTGGGGAGATGATGTTCTTCATCTCACATTGCTGCAGTCCTTACACTTGGGTAGTCCGCTGTCCTCGGTCGGCCCGAATATCAAAGTATAAGGCTGACGTCGGTCAAGGCGCATTTGACTGACATCAGGACGTCAGGGTATAAATGCGCATGACCGACGTCATATCCCCAGTCTTTTTTGCCGCATGGTCCGATGCAGAAGCAGTATTGCAAGTGCCGGTTGGCGTTCTGAAATTTTTCGATTTCGGAGTTTCAGACCGAGTCAAAGTTGGCTAAGTACCCCGTTGGGGAATATTTTAGTTTTTTTCTTGCCTCAGTGGTTTACCGGATGTCAGAAAAAGTGAATAATTGTATTTCTTGTGGGAAACAGATACCGCATAGAGACTATCATACTTTGTGTATTCCTTGTTTAGGGCCTGAGCACGACGTTGTTGGGTGTCGCTCTTGTGCTAGATTCAATAAGCGCACTATAAAGAGGAGATTAGATTGTGCCAGGTTAGTCTTCGGGAAGTGGTGCAATTATAAAATGCCGTCGGATGCTCCGACGCCCACTTCTTCGAAGAAACGCAAGGACAAAGCAGTTAAGCCTAGGCTAGAAGAACCGTCCGTACCGGACGCCGGTTCTTTAGAGGTGTCGGTGGAGCCGGTGGTTCCACCGGAGGTTTCTTTGGGATCCCAGGGAGAGACTTTGCTATTGCAGGATGTGGCCTCTCAGGAGGCAGGTCAGGGTGATGGGGCTTCTCAGGTTACTATACTACCCTCCCTGCCTAGGGTGGTTAGGCCCTCTCCTTCTGTTTCCAAGGCTTCTCCCAGAGGCAGGCCAGGTTTAGCTTCAGTTGGTGTCACCCCTAGTTCTTCAGGAACTGTGCCCAAGAAGCATATGCTTAAAATGGCAGAAGATTTGATTACTTTGATTAGGGTTCTTTGCCCCTCCTGATAAGAGACCTAGGGTGGAGCCTGAGCTAGGGAGTTTTGAGCAGGCTTGGATGTTTCAGAGTCTTCGACTGAAGACTTGCAGGAGTACTCTCCTTATTCTGATTCTGATGTGGATGATTCTACTCCTTCTGCTTCTCCTCCTGAGGATTTTTCTTTTTCAGAAACTCTTCATTCCATGAGGGAGCATTTTAAGTGGGAAGATCAGGACTTCTCTGATTCCAGGAAAAGGCTTAGGGAATTTTTGTTTTTACCCCAGCATAGGCCTTTGGCTATACCTCCTGTTTTGGATGTAGTGGAAGATGTTTTTACAGAGGCTTCTCTTAATCCGGATTCTTTGCCTCCTGCTCCTGTTAAACCGGATAGGTATTACAGGGTGCCTGAAGCTCATAAGTATCTTTTTAAGAGTCCTAGGGCAGACCCAGAAACTGTTAGCCAGGGGCCTAAAGGTGTTAAGGCTTCTGTTGTCAAGAATCCGGTTCCTGCGGATAAAGAGGCCAGGGCCTTGGATAGATGGGGAAAGAAAGTTTATACTTCTTCCACTCTAGCTATGAGAGCTTTGAATTGCCAGTTTCACATGTTGAAATACCAAAACTATCTCCTTTCACAATTGAAGTCTAAGGTTAATGCTCTGGCGGAAGGTATTGATTGTAAAGAGTTACAAGATTAAGTACATGTTTCTGAACAGGTGGGTAAGCATTCTTTGCAATGTGGTTTTGATGCTGTACAGGCCTCGTCTAGGGTGGCTGCCACTGGGTCAGTTCTTCGCAGGCACGCCTGGCTGAGGGATCAAAATTTATCTGACCATGTTAAAACAAGGATTTTAGATGCTCCTTTACAATCTGATGTGTTGTTTGGTTCTCCTGTTGAGGCAGTTTTAAAGAAAATGGAAGACAAGGCTAAGTCTATGCAGACTGTTAAAGATTTTTTGCAGGTTCAGCCTCCAAAGTTTAGTAGAAATTGGCCTACTAAGGGGTGGACGTATCCTTCTTATGATTCCCAGTCTAGGGGTAGATCTAGACGTGGTAGGGGCAGAGCTCAGGGCTCTTTCAGGCCTAGAACAGGGAGTTCTTCTGCCCAGTCTTCAGGTGAGGGCAGGGGTCAGTCCTTTCGTAAACAGACCCAATGACCTACCTTTTCAGCTGCCAGAGCCTTCTCGTCTGGCAGCACCTTTGGGAGGAAGGTTGGCACTTTTCAAAGAAAATTGGAGTTTAATTACCCAAGACAGATGGGTAATTGGATATCATACACCACGGTTACAGGTTTTATTTCCATACCTTGCCTCCTTTCAGAGGCATGCCATACGTTCCTCCTCAACAAAGAATAGAGGCTCACAAGCAAATTTCTCTGTTACTCCAACTAGGGGCCATACAGCCGGTCCCTATGCCAGAAGTGGGCCTAGGATTTTATTCTCGCCTGTTCCTAGTACCAAAGAAGGGGAACACGTGGAGACCAATTTTGGATTTATCTGTCCTCAACACTTATCTGGACATTCCCAAGTTCAAAATGTTGACGTTACAACAGCTTTTACCTCTGCTGGGCAAAGATCATTGGATGGTAACTTTGGATCTCAAGGAGGCTTACCTTCATGTTCCTATCAGACTGAGTTGCAGGAAGTATCTGCGTTTTCGAGCTGGGACTTCTCACTATCAGTTCTCTGCATTGCCCTTTGGCTTATCTACTGCGCCCAGAGTGTTCCCGAAAGTTCTGGCTCCAGTGATAGCTTTCTTCAGGCTAAAAGGAATACAGATCTATCCTTATTTGGACGATTGCCTGATTCTGGCTCAAGGAAGGGAAGAGCTTCTTCATCATTTGGAATATGTGATAGCAGTGCTAAGATGCCTGGGGTATTCTGTGAACGAAATAAAGTCCAGTCTAGTACCCTCTCAGGAATTGTGCTTTCTGGGTGTAAGACTGAGTACAGCATCCCAGATGGCCTTTTTGACCCCGGACAAACAAAAGAATCTTTCCCTTTACTTCCATCAACTATCTCATCAGTCCGGGCTGACTGCAAGGACAGTCCTTCAAGCCTTAGGGTTCATGGCATCTTGTATTCTGGTGCTTCCCAATGCCAAACTGCATATGAGGAAGCTGCAATGGTATCTCAAAAATGTATGGACACAGCACTGCCAGGATCTGGACACTGTCATTCAAATAATACCTTGCATTCAAAAGGAATTTTTGTGGTGGGCTCAGGAACGTCACCTAAACAAGGGACTCTCTGTGACCCGGCCAGAGGCGAGTCAGATTTTAACGACAGATGCCTCAGACAA
Source organism: Protopterus annectens (assembly GCF_019279795.1). Lineage (NCBI taxonomy): Eukaryota > Metazoa > Chordata > Ceratodontiformes > Protopteridae > Protopterus > Protopterus annectens. The sequence goes on along the minus strand of NC_056748.1, from coordinate 865,632,474 downwards.
AGCTTGGGGAGCTCATCTAAATGGAAAGTGGATACAAGACAGGTGGCCTGCCAGACTACATCTACATATCAACCTGAAGGAGATGTTAGCAGTCCAGTTTGCATTAATAGCTTTCAAGGATTTACTTCTTCCAGGGCAGGTGTTGATTCTAACAGACAACACAACTGTCATGTGGTACATCAACAAGCAAGGGGGAACACATTCTTATCCTCTATGCAGGCAAGCAATGATTTTGTGGGAGACTGCTCTCAGTTTACAGCTCAATCTTCAGGCAAGGTTTCTGCCGGGAGCACAGAACTCCTTAGCAGATGTGTTGAGCAGACAAATTATGGATCCCCACGAGTGGAAATTGGATCCTCATGTATTTCAGAAATTGACAGTGTCATGGGGAACTCCAGACATAGATCTGTTCGCTTCTCCACTAAACCATCAGCTGCCAAAGTTTTGCACGAAAAGGTTTCATCCCACAGCTTGGAAAGTGGATGCTCTTTCTTTCAATTGGAGCAATCTTCATGTGTATGCCTTTCCACCTCTGCCTCTCCTCCCAAAGGTACTTCTAAAGGTCAGACAGGACAAGCCAAGGATGATTTTAATAGCTCCAGATTGGCCTCGACAGCACTGGTACCCATTACTGAGAAGTCTGGTACGGAAGCCTCCATGGCCTTTGCCTTCGATTCCACACCTGTTGTCCCAGGAGGACAGTCATTTGCTCAATGTCAAACTTCACTCTCTTCACCTAACAGCCTGGCATATTCTGTTTTGAACCATAGAGGGTCTCAACTTCCACAACAAGTTTTGAATGTGATTTTGGAAGCTAGAAGGCCTAGTACAAGGAAAGTGTACGCAGATAAATGGAAGAGATTTTTATTTTGGAGTGCAGCAAAGGATTTTGATGTTTCTGAGCCTAATTTAAGTGTGGCTCTTCAATATCTTACTGAGTTACTGGACAAAGGTTTGTCCTTCTCTTCTATTAAGGTTCATGCTGCAGCAATTTCAGCTCACTATGACTGTGACCCACCATTGTTTTCTCATCCTTTGTTCAAGCAATTTCTTAGAGGGGCAAAGAATATAAGACCCCACGTGAGCTCCTACTCCTGCTTGGGATCTCAATTTTGTGTTGGAGAAACTCACTCTACAACCTTTTGAGCCTGCAGCTACTACTGAGTTGAAATATTTATCATGGAAGACTGCCTTTTGTTGGCCATTACCTCTGCAAGAAGGGTTTCTGAATTACAGGCCCTTATGGCGGTTGAGCCTTTCTTAATTTTCCATAAGGATAGGGTATCTTTACGTACTAATCCTTCCTTTATGCCTAAAGTGGTTTCTAGTGTGGCTTTAAACCAAACTATTCATTTGCCTACTTTTTATGCAAATCCCCAAAATAAAGGGAAAAGATTTTGCACACTTTAGATGTACACAGGCAGTTGCGATATTATTTGGACAGAACTAAAGGGTTCAGGCAGTCTCAGCAGTTATTTGTTTCTTTTGCTTTGAGTTCTCAGGGCAAGCCTGTGTCAAAACAAACTATTTCTAAGTGGATTGGGTTTTGCATTGCTTTCTGTTATTCCCATCATGGCAAGGAGATTCCAGCTGGGATTAGGCCTCATTCCACTAGGGCTACTGCCACTTGACAGCTTTTTGAGGGGTGGCAACCAAGGATATTCTGGAGGCAGCTACTTGGAGTTCAGTGCATACTTTCTCTAGGCATTATCACCTACCACTTTACTCTAAATCCAGGGCTGGTTTTGCCACTGCTGTTTTGCAGGGCATTTTGGCAGCTCCTGCTTCCTTATAGTTTGGTCATCCTCCCTTACCTCTGCTTTGGGATTCTACCCAAGTGTAAGGACTGCAGCAATGTGAGATGAAGAACATAGTACAGTTTTGTACCTACCATAAATGTAGATGCTCGAAGATCCACATTGCTGCAGTCCAATTTACCCTCCCTCCTTCCCCTCTGTAGTTAGAGGTGGTTGTGTGGGTTGGGTTGTAAATATAATTTCAGAACGCCAACCGGCACTTGCAATACTGCTTCTGCATCGGACCATGCGGCAAAAAAGACTGGGGATATGACGTCGGTCATGCGCATTTGTACCCTGACGTCCTGATGTCAGTCAAATGCGCCTTGACCGACGTCAGCCTTATACTTTGATATTCGGGCCGACCGAGGACAGCGGACTACCCAAGTGTAAGGACTGCAGCAATGTGGATCTTCGAACATCTACATTTATGGTAGGTACAAAACTGTACTTTTCTTAGTATGCCACTAACTCCATCACTGGAGGTGACATGAGCACCTGCATCACAGCAAGGGCTACCTGTGCCCCTTCTGTCTTATGCATCGTCATTCATTTGTATGCAGGGACAAGAGCTACCATCACCAACATAGGTAGCCATAACACGCATCCAACATCGGTAGCCATAACACACATCCAACATCAGTAGCCATAACATACATCTTCCTCTGCAATGGATCCCTCCTTGCATGCCTCAGGATGCAGTCTAGCGCTGCAGCAGCAGGTGAAACATCCAGGTGCTACCACAACCTCTGAATGAGATGGCAAGCTTTAACTGCATACTTCCCATTTTCTCTCCTGTCCCAAACTCTTCCTATGTTCTCTGTCACTAATCAAGCTCATATTATCTGGCTTACAGTCAGGACTTTTTCTCTCTGTTCCACAGAGCCGTATCTTTTATTACATAACTGCCACTTTTCTGTGACCTTTGGCCAGTACAAACCAGAGAAGGTACAAAAGTGAGATGGAGATAACATCTCTAATGTCTGGCATTTGCCTAATAATCAAGGATTACATCTGGGACCTGCTTTTGCTTAACCTGTCTGTGACTGTTGCTTCTGTTTGCTTTTTAAGAACAAGGGAGCTAAAACCATTGATGTTCATGTTTTACTGTTGCAGTCATTACATTTGGGTTATCTGCTTGCAGTAGCCCTCAGTCGGCCTGATTAACAAAGTCTTGGGTCCTGTGTCGGTTGCTGTCCCTTCTTCCATGTCGTCAGGGGTATAAAACATGCAGCCGATGCCATGACATCAGTCTTTCTTGCCATGCAGTGCCCGAAGCAGAAGCAGTTCAAGTGCCAGTTGGCCAACTCCTGAAATTTTCGTTTTCGAGTTTCAGAACTGAAGTCTTCAACTAAAGCTAGGTACCCCGTTGGGGAAACTTTTTCTTGCTCCTTACCAATGTCAGTAAAAGTTAATAATTGCATTACTTGTGGAAAGCAAATACCTCACAAAGATTTTCATTCGTACTGTATTCCTTGCCTAGGCCCTGACCATGACGTACCTTGCTGTCGGTTTTGTGCTTTATTTAATCAGCGAGCTATCTGTCCGTATATTTTTGCTTCTAAATATTTCGGTTCTCGGTTTAATTATCCAGAAATATCATCGGTTAGCCATCAGACTACCGGTATTTAAAAAAAAGCAAAGATAAAGACAGAGACAGACCGCCGAGGTCCAAAGCTACAGATGATGCTTCTCCTAAGCCAGTCGCCAGTTCGCTAGTACTCAGTGAGGCGCTTTTTCAGCCCCTGATACCTGCTACTTCTGACTCGCAGGCCTGAGACCCATTCGGAGTCAGGTATGCCGCGAGATACTTCAACTGTGGAACCTGCGGATGTCTCTACCTTGGATGGGTCCAGAGCCGCTGTGCAGGCACCAGCTTCTGAGGGTGTATTCAGGCCTATGGACTTGCATATTAAACAGACGTCTCCTTCTTCATTTAGGCCACAATCTCGTACCATGCCTAAAAAATTTGACACCCAGGTTGCATGCTCAGGCCTCTATGCCTAAACAACAAATTATAAGAATGGCTGAAGATCTTATAATGCTAATCCAGGGAAGCCAACCTCCTCCTTCTAAGAGACCTAGGACTGAAGTTGTTTATGATTCTTCTGAACAGGATTCTGATTCTTCTGATCTGGATTTGCCCTTATCTACTTATGAGGATTCTGATGCAGAGGACTCTATTCCCTGTGCTTCCCCTCCAGAGGATTTTTCTTTTGGTGAGACCTTACATACTCTAAGGGAACTTTTCCACTGGGAAAGCCAGGATTTTTCTGATTCAAAAAAGAAGCTTAGGGATTTCTTACTCTTACCTCAGCATAGGCCTTTAGCTCTACCTCCTGTACTAGACATTGTTGATGCCTTTTCAGAATCTCGTTTGGCCCCTGATTCTTTGCCTCCTGCTCCCAGAAAACCGGACAGATATTACAGGGTTCCTGATTCTCACAAGTTCCTTTTTAAAAATCCTGTTGCGGATCCAGGGACTATTTCACAGGGACTTAAGGGCATTAAAGCTTCTACTGCTAAAAATCCTACCCTGTCTGATAGAGACTACAGGGTGCTGGACAGATGGGTTCAGAAAGTTTACACTTCTGCAACCTTGGCCATTAGGGCTTTAAACTGCCAGTTTCATATGTTAAAGTTTCAACAACATGTTATTGGATTGCTTAAACAGAAAATTATGTTAATTCCTGACTGTGCTGAAAATAAAGAAATAACAGGATTTAATGCATTCTGCTGAACAGGTTGGAAAACATACTTTGCAGTGTGGATTTGATTCATTAGAGGCCTTTTGCAGGGCTGTTGTTACTGGGTCTGTGCTCAGAAGGCATGCTTGGCTTAAGGAGCAAGGTTTGCCTTTTCATCTTAAAGCTAAATTGTTGGATGCTCCCTTAAATCAGGACCGCCTGTTTGGCAACAAGGCTGAGGAAATTCTTAAAAAGATGGAAGATAAAGCTAAATCTATGCAAACTGTTAAATTTCTTACAAGTTCAGCCTCCTAGATTTAGTAGACACTGCCCTTCTAAAAAGTGGTCCTTTCCAGCCCCTTCCAGGTCTTCTCAAGCCAAACCCAGACACAGCAGAGACCCCAGGTTTCAGTCCCAAGGGACACACAAGACTAGGCAGTGGGGGGTTTCCACACCCAAACCTGGGAGTACTAAGACTCCCCCTATGGAAAACTGTCTCAATGACTTGCTTTTAAAATTTCCAAGCACTTACCAACTGAATGCTCCTTTAGGCGGAAAGATTGGTCAGCAGGCCAAAAACTAGAAACTCATTACCCAGGACAAATGGGTTTTAAATATAGTGTCCCAAGGATACAGATATCATTTTCACACGTTAACACCACCAAGCAGGTGGCCAGATCTGCCCCCAAATCAGTGGGCAGAGGCCCAAAATCAAGTACTCTCTCTCTCTTAAACATGGGAGCTTGTCAGTTGGTACCAGAAGAGGAAAAGGGTCAAGGTTTCTATTCGAGACTTTTCCTGGTACCCAGAAAAGGCAATACATGGCGTCCTATCCTGGACCTTTCTATTCTAAACACCTTTCTGATGATTCCAAAATTCAAAATGCTGACTCTTCACCTGCTTCCTATGCTAGGCAAGGATGCATGGTTGGTAACACTAGACTTAAAAGAAGCATACCTGCACATCCCTGTCAGGGAGTCTTGCAGAAGATACCTATGCTTCAAAGCAGGCTACATGCACTCTGCACTGCCCTTTGGCTTATCTGCTGCACCCAGGGTATTCACAAAGTGCCTAGCTCCAGTCTTTGCGTATTGCAGGCAAAGAAATATTCAAATATAGCCATACCTGGATGATTGTCTAATTTAGGCAGAAAGCAAAGACACTCTTTTGAATCATCTGGCCTTTGTTCAAAGGGTATTGACTTGTCTGGGGTTAACCATAAACGAAAAGAAATTCCATCTTGTACCCTGTCAACAAATTATATTCCTGGGAGCAAGCTTGAATACAACTTCCCAGATGGCTTTCCTCACTCCACAGAAACAGATTAATTTGACAACTTACTTCAAACAAGTGGCCACAAAAACCCAGCTATCTGCAAGGCAAATACTGCAAGCCTTTGGGGTTCATGGCCTCCTGCATTCTTCCATTTCCATATGAAAGGTTGCATATGAGGAAACTGCAATGGTATCTCAAAAGCCTATGGTGTCAGCATTCACATGATCTAGAAACAAGGACTCCTATCATACCTTGCCTATGCCTAGAGTTCCTTTGGTGGGCAGAGCCCTGCCACCAAAACAGGGGACTACCTTTCATATTACCCCCTGCCCCCCAAATCCTAACAGACTCATCATACTATGCATGGGGGGCTCACCTGGCAGGGAAGTGCATTCAGGGCAAATGGAACCCAAGTCAAATGCACCTGCACATAAATCAAAAGAAAATGTTAGCTGTGCGGAATGCTCTGACAGCCTTCAAGGACCACATTCTTCCAGGACACTGTCATGTGGTACATAAACAAGCAAGGGGCACACATTTTTGCCCCCTCTGCAGACTAGCCATGGCATTGTGGAACACAGCCTTTAGCTACCAAGTGAATCTACAAGCTCAATTCCTGCCAGGAAAACTAAATACACTGGCAGACTGTCTAAGCAGAAACCTCATGGACCCACACGAGTGGAAACTGGAACCAAGGATTTTCAACATGTTAACAGGCAAATGGGGGAGCCCAGATATAGACCTGTTTGCCTCCCCCCGAACCATCAACTAGACAAATTTTGCACAAGGATTCCCCACAAACTAGCTTGGAAAGTGGATGCTCTATCCTTCAGCTGGAAAAACCTATCCATTTATGCCTTTCCTCCTCTGTTTCTGATCTCCAAGGTACTACTAAAGATCAAACAGGACAAGCCAGACACGATTTTAATTGCACCAGACTGGCCTTGCCAACACTGGTACCCACTCTTGTGCAGTGTGTCACGTCTGACTCTATGGCATCTGCCTCAGATTCCTTCCCCGTTGTCTCAACAGGAGAACCTGATTTTGCACCCTCAGCTGCAAACCCTGAACCTAGCAGCCTGTCTAATTACCTAATCTCTCCTTAACCATCCCTCAGTAAATCCGTGATGGATATCATTTTAGAGGCAAAGGAGGCCTAGTACTAGAAAATCTTATGCTGCAAAATGGAAAAGATTCTGTGCCTGGAACCAATCTCAAGGAATGAACGCTACAGTGCCCAATTTACCTCCGATTCTACAATACTTGACTGAGATGCTTCATAAGGGCTTGTCTTTTTTCTCCATCAAAATTCATGCCTCAGCCATTTCAGCTCATTATAGCACAGAGCCTCCCCTCTTCTTTCACCCACTGCTCAAGCAGTTCCTCAGAGCGGCCAAAAATTTAAGGCCACCCAGGAGAGCTCCAACTCCAACTTGGGATCTTAACTTTGTCTTGGAGAAAACACACTCTTCCTATTTTCGAGCCAGCTGCTACTGCAGATTTAAAATTTCTTTCTGGAAAACAGCTTTCCTTTTAGCAAGGTGGTATCCAGTGTGGCTCTTAATCAGTCCATTCATTTGCCTACCTTCTTTCCTAACCAACAGAACAAAGGGGAACGGATACTGCACTCTTAAGATGTGCACAGACAGCTTAGATTCTACTTGGACAGGACTAAACCTCATAGGAAATCTGAACAACTGCTGGTGGCATTTGCTGCAGGGACAGAGGGAAAAGCTATTTCAAAACAAACCATTTCAAAATGGATAGGCCACTGCATTCTTTTATGCTATAAGCACCATGGAAAACCTACCCGACAGGGCATCAGACACCATTCAACCAGGGCTGCATCTACCTCAACAGCCTTTCTCAGGGGTGTCCCTACCAGGGACATCCTAGTAGCTGCTACCTGGAGTTCTGTACATTCTTTCACCAAGCATTATCATTTGCCAATTTTCTCTAAATCCAGAGCTGGTTTTGCCACTGCAGTCTTGCAGGGCTTAATAGCTGGTCCTAATTCTATTTAAATTCCTCCTCCCAACCTTAGCTTTGGGAATCTACCCAAATGTAATGGCTGCAGCAGTGAAACATGAACATAATACAGTTGTGTACACTTAATATAAAATATAGATGTTCAAGTGTATTCACTGTTGCAGTCCTGGTTACCCTCCCTCCAGCCCCATTTCTTCTTTTGACTATACCTCTACTCTCACTTACTATGCTCTAAAAGTTTTTTGGTGTATTTGCTTTTTTGTTGGAGGTATATCCTTACATTTATAGATTTAATTGCTTCCCATTAGGGGGGCACCTGACATCTGGGGCAAGAAAAACTGATGTAATGGCGTCGGCTGCATGTTTTGTACCCCTGACAACCTGATGTCACGGAAGAAGGGACAGCAACCGACACAGGACCCAAGACTTTGTTAATCGGGCCGACTGACTGCTACTGCAAGCAGATAACCCAAATGTAATGACTGCAACAGTGAATACACTAACATCTACATTTATGGTAAGTGTACACAAGTGTACTTTTCCTGCTTCCCTCCACTCCAGTTTAAAAGGAAGGATTATTGACAATATCATTACTAGTTCAACTTCATGCAGGAAGTACTGCATTTTTAAATTTTGAAGAGGCAGTTAGGGAACGAGATAAATGTTGGGTAGAAGAAAGGAGATATTGCAAGGAAACTTGCTAGTCTGAGTGCTAGTTTGCAGAAGATAAGTAGGTTAGGAGAATAAGAGTAGATTTTATTGAACATGGATGGCCACGCGCATGTAGCACACGGCTTGCATGACTTGCATTTAGGAAAAGAGTCTACAAGTTCTCTGTCAGAGCAGTGCAGTCGCACAACTGTACATGCTGCAGTCGAAGGTGAGATTTAATGAAAATTAAGTTATTAAAAATGGGTTGCTGAGAGAGAAAACATAACAACAAGGGAGGTGCAAATAATTAAGATAGAGGTATAGAGGGTGACATAGACTGGCTGGGGTATTTTATGTTTGTCTTTTTTTTTTGCTTTGCATGTAATTCTGTAAAATTAAACAGCATGATCATATATGAAGATTTAAAGCAAACTACCTGCTACCTTTTTTATAAATTGTTTTTCTGTTTTTTTTTTCTGTGTCAATTATTTTTTTTTTTTCTATCAGTATTGAATATGTTACGAATGCAGTGTTTTGAAAAAAAACACATTCTGAGTTTTATAACATGTAATTTAGGTGATGTCACCCAGTTCTGCATTATAATCTTTGCTGCCTATCTACATTATAAATTGCAAGTAACTAGTCGAGCAGAAAGAAGCTAATTCATTTTGGTATCTAGTGGGTTAACAGTGATGTCAGAATGTGAACACGGTATGTTGAGAAGCAGAATTATTTCATTTTTTTTAGGCAGAGCACCAATGTACACCGCAGCAAGCGTTGTCAGGTCCTGTAATTAGCACAACAGCAAATATAAAAATACATGATGCTTAACAAGTAAAAGCAATCTGTTTCACAGAAGTAATTAGTAATTTGAGGTAGCATATTAGCTCTTTACTTACTCGCACTGAGCATGTTAGGAAAAGTACAAATGTAAAAATGACCTGCCAGTCTCATTTCATAAGTAGAAAAAAAATCAAATTTTTTTTGTTCCTCACAAATACCATTTTGCTTCCTTTTATATTGTGTGTTTAACTACCAACTTGATTAAAGATGAATTTTCAGTGTCTTAAAAGGTGAAGCAGTGAATGCACTGAACTTTTAGAGAATCAGAGGTGTAGGAAGGGAGGGGCAGATGGGGCTGCTACCAGATTGCCAGATAGCATGGGGCAACAGTGAAACATTGTGTACTTTATAATGTAAGTTTTTTGACTCTTGCATTGAGCATTCATGAGGATGAAGATCCCAGCCCCCAGTTTCATGACTTCCTACAACAAATCCCATTGACAGTTACTGTAATGCAAGCTCTGTAGCATTTATTTGCCTTTGTGTTTGAGCATGCCTTGGCAAATCTGTAATACACCACGAAACTTGTTATTGCTAATGGTGCAATTACATTTTGGGCAAATAAATTAATTGTGCTTGCTCATTAATTTCTTCATCTCCAAGAAGTTGGTGCAGGTAGTGAGATGCTACTCTGAGTCATACCTGACAACCTCTTATCTCTAGAAACAGGAACAAAGTGAAACCTAATCTATGACAACTGCCCCCAAACAAGGGGCACTTATATTAGTCAAAGAAATTTGACAAAGTAAGAAAACTAAGTCTAAATTTCCAGTGGCTGTCATTTATTGATTCCAACCCACCACCTTTTCTCTGCAAAAAAAAATGATTGAGAGGAACAGAGGAAAAGTTTGTTAGAATCTGGGATGTCCATGAAAATCTGTGACATTTGAGAGAGATGTTTAAAACAAGAAAGACTTCAAATAATTATGCAAAATAAAAAAAGTCCATTTCTAACTCTTGATTGTTTATTTTGTTTGGTAAGTGGGTATTTGAACTAGTCCAAGGACAGCTTATTTACAAAGATGTTGAAAAGAAAAGGTGCTAGTATAGTGCCGTGTGGGACTTCTATGGTAACTGGTAGAAAGGTACGTACTCCATTGCCGTTTAACTGCATGTCTTCCAATTATGTAACTAAGGAACTATGAAAGCGAGGACTGGGAGACCTGCAGAAAAGAGTTCACTAAGTCAATGTTGGTGTGATGATATGCCAAATTTTTATAACAACATGGTGGATGCTAGCTTACCATTGTTCATGTGATGGTTTATAGTAGTAGTGAAATGTAGGGAGCAGGTGTACTGTCATAGGGCCTAAACCCATGCAGAGTTTTGGAGAGAAGGTTATTTAAGTTAAGGTGAAGAAGCTGCAAACACATATATTTTTCAATGCGATTTGACAAGGGAAACGAATAGCCGTAGGTGTACAGTTATTGAAGTCTGTTGAAGCACCTCTTTTGTGTGAAGGTATGATGTAGGATTGTTTTTCAGATGTCTCGGTTCACATCTGACACATGCATCCCATTTATCAAAATGGAGACTGGGAAAGCTCTGGTAACTATAACCATTTTAGGTATTCTGAGAGGAGTCGGTCAGCTGCTAAGGAGGTTGGTTTTAGCTTAGTTATGACATTTCTGATTGTGGAGTTAGGTGCAAGGCTAAAACAAAGGGCTGTATTAAGTTAGGACAGGATAAAGGAAGTAAAAGAGGGGTGGAGGTATTTTTCAAGCGAGATTGTATTGTCTTTATGAAGTAGGAGTTGAACTGATTAAGAACAGTAATGTTGGTGGCTGCAGGGAGTGTTGTGGTAGCTTGGCCTGTATGTAATAATTTATGGATGGCCAAAAGTGTCTTGGATTATTTTGATTTTTGCATTGTAAATGAATGTAATAGATTTGGTTGTCCTTTTTGATATATTTTGTGAGGTTTCTAAGCTGTCAAAATAATTAATATGAACTTTGAGTTCTTTTTTCTGCCCCTCTTTGCAGGCTTTATCCGATTGTAGCATCATCTTTGTTTCCTATGTTACCCATTGTATGGGGTTCAGTTTGATCCTGTTATTATATGCAGGGGCACATTTGTTAAGAATTTTAGGAAAATGTCATTGAAATGTGACACAGTTGTATCTGAGGGTATAGACTTTAATATTTTACAGTAGTACTGTGGTAATGATTCAGTAACTGTATCTATTAAATATGGTTGAATTATACACTTGGTTGTATATGATCTCCCTGTTTTGAATGTTGTAACTTCTAATTGTGCAAGTTAGTAAAAGGTTACTTACCAGAATATTTTCCAGGCAACCTCTCTCTATTTTGCTGGGTTTGCTTGTTAGTGTCCGGTCTAAGGTTGGCTGATACTCTGTTCTTTTGTGAATTCAAGTTAGAGATCAGATTAGTCGTGTGAATTCATTTAGATTTATTTAATCATTTGGCTGTTACCAGTTTTAAGCTGACTGTTTTATGTTTAAGTTTTCTAGTATTAGGGTTTCATGATAGATTTGTTGGGATATCCACTGGATAAAATATGCAGTTGTAATGGTTTACCTGGTGGGATATAAATAGCTTAAATTTAAACTGTTTTTCTATTGATTTTGAGGAGAGATATCTGGATTTCTGTATTATTAAATTGTGGTATTTGTCTTTGTTTAATTTCTCCAAGTCTTCTGGGTTTCTAGTACTATGACTGGAATGAACTCCATTCCTAAGTCAAAGTTTGATTAAAGTTTATGAAATTTGTATCGTTTCAGTCTTTGATATTAGCCAAAAGTGTTCTTCACAACACTTACAATGTGCCCAGAACGGACTCCTTTTGTTAATTCATGTAGAGTTACATGTATCTGCAGTATATCTAAGTATGACTGTGAATTCTTATGAGACCCATTGCTCGTTCTACTATCGGAACTGTCTGGGTATCCTTCTTCCACATTGCCCTTGTTTCTGCTTGCAAATCCTGGTATTTTATGACTTTGCATTTCTGTGTACATAAAACACTCTAATCACTGGGTGTAACAATTTCAGTGATCAATGATGCTTTTGTCTTCATTTCATGGACTACTATGTTTGTTTTTTAGTATGTATTTTCTGAACTGTTGGGTGACCCCATGTGATATAAACGTCGTCATTGTGTATAATTCTTTATGGCTTAAGTTTCCAGTGCTTCTTAGCTACTTCAATATTGTAATGTTTGCACAATCTCCAATGCAACATTCTTGCTGCATTATTGTGCCTTTCAGTATACAGGCCCTCTGCCATTAGTGTTTTACACCCACCAACAAGATGTGCGACTATTTCCACTTCTGTTTTACAGAGCCTGCATTTGTCTGTTTCTCCCACATGTTCCATTGTCCTGTGCTGCTAATTTTAACCTTTCACCTTTTGGTTTACATTCTCCTGTCCTTAGTCATTCCTGTGTCAGATCTTCATGAGGGTGTTTCAGGAGTTTTCTGTACTTGCAATTATATTTACGCCTTTTCCACGTTTCTTGCTCTGTCATCTGACTTTTTTTTTTTTTTTTTGGAACATTGAGCTGCTGCCTGGTTTTTGTCCATTTCTGGTTTGATTTTCATACCCGCTTGACACAGATATGCTCCTGCTAAATTAAGGCTTATCTTAGATTTCTCATATTTAAAAATTTCACTATGTTTGGATCTGGTGAAGTCAGTAGATATGTATGCAGTCCTACAATTGCAGAGCTATACATGTAATCAGTTTCGAGAAGGCCCATACTTCCTTCTGAATGAGGAATATATAATCTTGGTATACCCTGATTTGTTTATCGTTTAAGAGTGAAGCATTTTTCTGGTTTTACTGTGAGAAAGAGGTTGTGCTATGAGAGTTTTATAGATGTCCAGTCCAGGTATATTAAATCTGGGGGAATGATTTCAGTGTTAGATTCTTTTTGAACCAGGTTTCTGTGGCTATGACGATATCGGGGGGGGGGGGGTGATTACTAGCTATGCATGCAAGGATATTTTGGATTTTCTTACATAAACTTCTAAGTTTCATGTTTAGGATGAGAAGGTGTGGTTTAGTTGATTGTAGGTAAAAGGAACAGAGGTATTTAAGGGGTTTATTAGTAGGGATGGTCTGATGTTTTGTTGGACTCTAGTCTGGTTGAATGTCTCCACTGATTTTACTGTTGGACATATTATGAAGGAAAGTACAGAGGCAGATGCATTGAAGTTTTACTTTTAGTGGTATTCTTTTTTTTTCCTCAAAAATGTTTATTTTTCAAATACATTTGAATGAATTCCATAGTATTTATGCATAACATCTTAAATAACTATGTACACTATTTACATTAACCTAACACTATAACCGATCTTAATGTATACAGTCACTTTATAAGCATGTCCAAACCATTATCAGAGTGTCTGATCAATTATTGTATAGTGTCAATCAACGATAAGACTTTTCCCCAAGGGTTGTTGATAAATGGCTTTGGATAAATTCTTAGTTATTTAATTTTAATTTCCAATAATGCTGTGGTCTTCAGTAGGCTGTAGAAATCTTCCAAAGTTGGTATTGTGTTTAATTCCATCTTCTTGTTATACACTTCCTTGAAATTGCAAGTATAGTTCATACTAGATGCATGTTTGACCTATTCAAATGAGGGCCTTCATTCACATTTAATAATACAAGAGCTTTAGTTAAATAAAATGATTCAGTAAATAAAGCTTGTAGAAAGTTATTAATACCATTCCAAAATGGCTTAATTTTAACACAATCAAAGAAAATGTGGTTCCAATCTGCATTGTGTACTTGCTCACATCTCCAACATATTCCTTTTATGGAAGAACTAATTTTACTGATTCTGTCTGGGCTTAAGAATGTTCTGTGCAAGCATTTCCAATTAAAAACTTTCCAGTATTGTGTAAAGGATGTATATTTTATCGATAAGATATTTGTTTTAATATCTTTAGTTAACTGTATTGAGTGCTCTTTTGTTATTTATTTTTATTTATTTTATTTTATTTATTTTACATTTGTTGACTGGGAAAGTCCGACTGGAACGATGTCCATTTACAGCGGAGGCCCGGGGAGAAAAGCTCCCCATTAAACAATATGTGCAGTGGTAATTATACAATCAAAAAATACATCACACAAGAAATAATATATTTACAATGGTTTGTTCCAAGCAAGCTTAATTTATACACATTAGGCCCTGGATGGCAATATTTGAGGCCTGGGAAGAAAAGCTCCACATTAAACAGTATGTGCAGTGCTCATTGTGCAATCAAAAGATGCATCACACAAGAAATAATATATATACAATGGTTTGTACCAAGCAATCTTAATTTACACACAGCAGGCCCTGGATGGCAGTATTTGAGGAGTTTAGTACTGTAGTACAAAGACAGTAGGCAGAGAAGAGAGGAAAGTAGGAAGGATTGGAGGAGAGCAGGAAAGCGTTTACGTGACGCAATGACAGAGCCAGGAATGCAAGAGGTGTGACTTAAGTGATTTTTTGAACAGTGAAATAGATGGCGCTGAAGAGAGATTCTGGGGAAGGTTATTCCACTTTCTAGCTATGGTATGAGAGAAAAGAGCTTTCCCTGCAGTATTGTTGGCATTGGATATATAGAGAAGGGTTTTGTTGGATGAGCAGAGAGGACGATTTGCTGAATATTGGTTTAGTAGTTGGTATAGGGCTGGAATCTTGTGGGGATTCTGTAGGATATTGAAGGTGAGAACTAGTTGGTTGTAACTAATTAATTGAAGTTCTGACCACTGTAGTTCCTTTACTTTTAGAAGCCATCCCTGCCTTGCCCTAGAGTTATTGTCAAATTTTGCAGTCTTATTGTAACATGACTCAAGTTTGTCTGTCTTTTCTTGATGTGGGTTAGGATTGGTCATGCATACATTAGGGTAGACAAAAGGTGGGTTTGGGCTAAGGTGACCTGTGCTTGGTCTGATAGGAAGTTTTTGTGTTTGTATAAAATTCCTAATTTTTTATGTTCTTTTTTGATGGTTTGAGAAATAGGGACATCGAAGTGAAGAATTTTATCTATTTCAACACCAAGGAGCTTAGTAAGGGAAGAGGAAGAAATTGCAATGCCATTTTTGGAGGTGATATTGAAGGAAAGAGGTGTGGTTCTGGATTTGTTTGAGTTAAGTAGGAGTAATTTGGCCTTATTGAGGTTTAGAATAAGTTGGATATCAGTAATCCATTTTTCAATGGAGCTGAAGGATTCCTGGGTAAGTTTTTGTAGAGTGGTTAGGGATGGAGCTGAGCAGATTAGGGTGGAGTCATCTGCGTACTGTGTAAGTGATGCATGCAGGGTGGAGGTGTGTAGTTTGTTGGTGAAAAGTAGATGCCCCAGTATTGAGCCTTGTGGAACCCCTATGGTAGAAGAGGTGAATAGTACACCTTGCCATTTGACTGTTTCCTATCGGAGAGAGAGTTTTTGAACCAGGCAGTAGTGGAGGGGGCAAAGGACACGGAGGATAGAGTGTCTAAAATTAGGTTATGTGAGACCATGTCATATGCCTTCGAGAGATCTAAGAATATGATACGAAATTGTTGTTTCTAAGTTGGTTAACCTGGTTCGTAAAAGAGAGAAGAGCAGTAGGTGTACTATGGTTTGGGTAGAAGTGATACTGTGTGAAGGAGAGGAGATCATGTGAGGTTAAAAAGTGCATCACTTGAGTGTGAATACATTTCTCAAGGAGCTTGGACAGGGGGCGTAGGATAGCAATGGGGCAGTAGTTTGATAGCTCATAGTAGTTGCCGCCTTTGTGTAGGGGGATAATATGACACTTTCCATAGTTGGGGGATGTAAGCTTCCTGTATGGAGTGGTTGATGAGAATTGAGACAGGGTAGGCTAGGGACTCTGCTGCCAGTTTTAGGAAATTAGTGAGTAAACCATACATTTCCATTGTGAGGTTTAGTTTATCAATATTTTGTAAAATTTTGGAATACTGTTTCCCATGTCACTCATATATGATTTCATATATGTATTTTGTAAATTTAGGTATCTCTTTAAATGAAGAATTGTTAATTAATCTACTTAAATCTTGCAAATATGACAGAATACTCTGTAAAGTTTGTCAGTCCTGTTGTAGAATTTTGTTTGTTGTTTTTATTACTTGCTTATCTAAAACTTTTAGTTCTTTGATACATTGGAGCCAACAAACAAATCCTTTCTGTTCCCAAGTATTAATTTCTCTATATATTTTATGTGGAAAATTCTTTGTGACTATAAATGGCGTTAAATGATCAAACCAGATTTTTAAATCTATATTTGGATTAATAATTTTCCTAAATGAGTCGATGTAATGGTTAATCATAAGCGTTTTAGTGGGTTTAGTTATGTTATATTGTATAATAATACATATGTGCCATGGCAAATTTTTATCTATTTGAAATGTTTATGTAAATCAAATTCATTTATTGATATTATAGTTAGTAATTCTTTCCAGTTTGCAGAGTAATTTGGACTTATCCAGTTTAAGATTGTTTTAGATATTGATGCTTTTATATATGTTTCTATATCAGGAAAGTTTAATCCTCCCTGTTTTCATGGTGTGATATGATGTATTAAAGCTATTCTGTTTATTTTGGGAAACCATAAAAATTTTATTAGGCATGAATTTATTTCTTATGTATATACTGGTATTCTTTTGATTACATATTCTATTCACTGGTACCTGTAGTTGAAAGAGTCTAGGAAAGTATTTGGCAAAAGCTGGGTAATGCGATGAGAGAGGCTAAATGCTGATTAAGTTGTTAGGTGTGATATTTATGTGCAGTGGGTGATATGATAGCTGGTATGGAGAGTTAGTAATGAAGTCTTACTGAGGGTCATTTTATGTTCTAGGATGTATTACATTACAGGCGGATGTGGATATTTTATAGGTAACATTTAGAAGTAGATTGTATAAACTGAAAGGAGGAGTGATTATAGGTAGTGGAGGGAAAAGTGTCTACCTGGTGGAGTGATTAGTTAAATGCAGGAATTGGTTACTTTGATTTGGTTAAAATTTAGAGAGTTTAAAATTTAGAGTAGAGGACATAGGTGGGAACTGGGGGTAAGATAGGAGGGCAAAGGCAGTCCAAGTGGTAGCAAAGATGAATAGAGCAGGCCAATCCAAGAAACCGAGGGGTCTTTTAGAGCAAGAAAAATGGTCTGCAAAGTGTGACTTAAATGTAGGTAAAACAGAGCTAGAACTAAACACAAAGTGCAATTAACAAGATGGATAAGATGTGCATAAGAAACATTCTGTTTATGCCATAGCTTACCTAGCTCCTTAGCTAGAGAACAAAAAGGGGAAAAGTAGCAAAGTAGAGAAAATGGAAAGAGTGTGGGAGAGTAAGGAAGAAGAGAGGAATCCTTAATTATTGTCTGAAAAAAAATCTAAAGACAAAGGCTTGTGATCTGAGTTTTGTTGTGCCAAGCATTGCTAGTACTTTCATACAAATCTTATATAATTTAATCCAAATAACAGTGCAATCACATTTTTTTTACTGTGTACATAAAACCTAATATTGCTAGCAAAGTTCTTCTGCTTTTTTAAACGTGTACATTTTCTGTGCTTCTCTTAGCCAAACTCATTTTTAGTTAATGGTTTTGTTTGGGTTAAAGCTGTCATGTTGGGCTAGGGTGAGGTGGGATGTAGCGGGCTTGTGAAGGAACAGGATAAGGGATACAAAATAGATATGTTCTCCTGGGTACCAGTCCCTTTTGTTGCACCTCTGTCACAAAAGGAGGTTCCCACCAAAATGTGAGGTTCCTTCTCGAAAGAGGACTTTTACATGTCATGGGTGGAAACTAGTGACAACTAAGGCAAGCTGTGGTTGTACCAAATTAGAATGTATAGACAGCCCTTTATGTATAATATATTTAGAAAGCTAATCTTACATGGTTGTTTAATTTGGGGAGCTGTAAAGGATGCCACACTGCATAAAAATGTGCATCTCCTTCAGATGTATTATTGTTTTGCAGTAGGGATAACAGATTTGTTCTGTGGGCATCATTTCATTAAGGTTTTCTGTTTGCTGTTGCCAGGTGCTGCTACTTAAGTGTGCTTTTTTGTGATTTCTAAAATATTTTCTGTAAGGCATCACTGATGGCTGTCTGCTCTACGCTTTCTTAAAATTTTGACTTTGTCATAACTGCAATCAGGCTGAAAATTTCAGTTGAGGATTATTTTGCATAAGAATTTTCTTATACCAATGAAAATTGTAGCTTTACATTTTTATGAAATCTAAGAAGACACAACTTTATTTCAACATTTTTGATGCCATAAGAAGATTCTAGTCCAACACTAAATATGTCGTATGTCTTCCTGCTAATTTAGCCGCAGCAATCTTTGAAGTACTGAGCTGAGAACAGCTGAATACCTCAGGTTTCCTGCGGGAGGAGTACAAGGGTGAAATATCCAAGTAGTAATACTAATAGTGATGAAGTGACTAGGAGTGGCCCAGTATGTACTCTCATCTGGAGACTGTGCAGGACTAATATTAAAGTACTTGAGCCTCATGGGAATTGTTGATTTTTGGCATAAAGTTGCATGCATTTCTCATGAGGTATGTAATTGCAGGATTTTGTGTTGGAAAATACATATTCTTGTTTTGTTTTCCCTCAGTAAGTAGTTCACTGGTAAATGTTTCTTGCTCAAGGGTCTGGGGATCTATTCTGACATCCACTGACTGTGACCCTGTGGAGTTTGTATGATCTCTGCATGTCTTTGACGGGGTTTTCTCTGTGCACTCTGGTTGCCTCTCAGTTCCCCAAAAAATATGCTTGCTGACTTCCATCTCTAAACAGCCATCTATTTCATTTATCCTCATGAATGAAAAGTGACTGAGCATCATTTGAGTTAGTTAACAAACATCCAAAATCAAATATTGTAGGTATCTTCACACAATTTTACATTGATCATAGTAAAAGAATGTAATTTCACAGTTGTTTTCATATGATGAAAGGTATTGCAAAGCTGGATAGATTTTCAAGGTTTCTCTGGATGAATTTTCAAGTTTTGTCTGTGGGGAAAATTTATAGTAGTATTACTGGAAAGTTATAATATTGTGGGCATGGGCTCCAAATGTCAGTAGCATTTCCAGTTCATGTTTTAAAATGGGTAGGGTTTAACATAAATTTATGATTTGTTACCAGAATAAAACCTTTGAATTTACCTTCGATAAGGGGAAAATAGTATGATAGAGGCAGACAAGGTAATCATGTAAAGGATGAACAGCGGTGGTGGGCAGATGAAAGTCTGAAGCCCACCACGACTAATCAATATTTATTTTTATTTTATTTATTGCAGTTGGTTTACCAGGATAGTCCATTGGGCCACAAGGAACCCATTTTCAATGGAGTCCTGGGGAGAAAAGCTCCAAAAATACATTTTACATACCTACAAACATATATTCACACATACACTCAAAGGTTAACAATAAGGTAAAAAAGCAAAAATGTACAGCTGGATACAGTGTGCAAAAATGTAATAATATTAATTTGTATAGACATATCCATTTATACATAGTAGTTAGGAAAAAACTTAAGTTAGAGGAGATTTAGTGAGATGATGAAGTGGTAGCAGAAGAGAGTCATTGGACTTACCTAAAATTTCTATAGAAATTTAGTTATAGTAAGATGTAGCAGAGTATGGAGGGAGATAGAGGAGAGGAGTAGGTTATGTAGGGTGGGAGCAGGAGCATTCCCACTGAGATGCTAGGTATGTATAGAGAGATTTTTTGAAAGCAGAGTGATTAGAGGTGGTACGTATGAGTGAAGGAAGGGAGTTCCAGATGCAGCTAGGGTGAAAGATAGAAGGTTTTGCCTGGGGGATATGTAGGTTTATGGACTTTGAGTAGGTTTTGATTGTTTGATCTTAATACTCTATTGGGTAGATGCATATTAAATGCAGAAGAAAGGGAAGGACAGAGGGAGGGGTTGAGAATAAGCTTGTGGGCTAGAGTTAGCTGAGTGTAAGTGAGTTGATTGGGAAGTTCTAGCCATTTTAGTTTCTGGAGGGAAAGGCAGTGGTGAGTGGAAGATTTGTGGCTGGTGACGAATTTTGCAATTTTGTTGTAACAGCAGGAAAGTTGTTTTTTGAGGGAGGATTGAAGATTAGTTAGGAGTGGGGCGCCATAGAGAAGGGAGGGGATAAGGAAGGATGAAGCAATATAAAATGTAGACTGAGGACAGGGGCTGTGGTACTGTGATTTACACCATTGTTCACCAATAAATTAATAATCTTTTTAATCTTAAAGGCCTAAATCTTATGGCCACCAGGGATATGATCTTTCAAGTCACTTTACTGCTATCTTATGATTATAAACAATCATTAAACAGTTTGTACAGGTTGAAATTGGAAGCCTGCAAGAATGTACATTGCTGTCCTGGGCATGGTCTTTCACTATTCATACCCAAGAGCAGGCCCCCCATTCAACACCCCACCAAACTGTGTCTTTGGCCTAGCTAACCAGACTCACATTCTTGCCTCCTTTCTCTCTGAATTTCTTTAAATTGCATTGCTCACTTGCTTACAGTAACTGTACGTTAAATGAACTCTCATGTACACGCACGTTTGTGCACAGGCGTGTACACACACACTCTCTCTCTCCCCCCTCTCTCTCCCCCCTCTTTCTCTCCCCCCTCTCTCTCTCTTTCCCCTGTCTCTCTCTCTTTCTCTTTCTCTTCCCCTCTCTTTCCCTCTCTCTCTCTCTCTCCCTCTCTCCCTCTCTTCTCTCTCTCCCTCTCTCTCTCCCTCTCTCTCTCCCTCTCTCCCTCTCTCCCCCTCTCTCTCTCCCTCCCCTCTCCCCCTCTCTCTCCCTCTTCCCTCTCTCTCACCCTCGCTCTCTCTCTCTCTCTCTCTCCCCCCACTCTCTCTCATATCTCCAGGGAAAGCAAGCAGCATTATCAAAACCTGTAGCCATCTGTCCTAGCTCACAGTAGGAAACGGTCACCACCTAGACTATCAGTTACTGTTTCACTCTTGTTAATATGACAAGTAATTACAAACACAAATTGTAGTGTGCAGAGCAGTCTTGCCAGTGGAGGTGGATGCCAGCAGCTTGTCACCAGTCATCTGTAAATACTTTCTTATAAATTAATAAATAGATGATCAATAAATAGACAAGGCAAATGCAAAACAGTTTGCTTCATGTTAGTGTTGCACATTTCATGTCAGTGGTGTAATTGTGCATCCCAGCAGAAAGAAGTTACTCCATTCATTTACCAATGTTTATACACACACACACACACACACACACACACACACACACACACATGCACATTTTATTTAAAAAAAAAAAAAAAGTCTCAGGTTCTCAGATATTTTTGCAGCACAGAAAAACATATGTTTACCTGTTTGGAGGTTTTACAAGACTTGGCGTAGTCCATACATCTGTCACTTTGATTCAGAAAACAATGACACATTTATGTACAAACCTAACAGCTCTCCTCCCCTCTAGACCTAAAACAGGTTTTCTTGAAATGCACTAAAAAAATTATGCTTGTGGTGTAAGTGCATTCTTTTGGTAAACTACTGAAATTCACATCTTGACAGACAAGTCTGCATTTGCATTAACAGTACTACTCCTTTACTATATACACATGTTATAGGACTGCAGTGCTAAACTCATCTAAGAATCTTTCCATTTTTCACACTCGTCCTGTATAACTAGTTTAAAAGGCCATGGTCCGTAAACATGGTATCCTTTCTTTTATACAGCTAAGATTGAAACTTTAGCAGATGCCAGCCTGTCTAACGCATCTTTTCTACAGCTGCATAGAATTTTCCCTGGGTTTAAGTCTGTGGCTGAAAATGTGAGGGATGAATGTCTCCACAGAAAACCTGGCTAAGTGCTGTCCCCCTAGCTCGTGTTTAGAAGCACAGATAATTGGAAGCAAGTGCTTTAGAAAAGACCATAAACTGTAAGAATACAGCACAAGACAGCCCAACGAATTACAGCACACTGGTTTATTCAGAGACAGCACTCCACAATGTTTCACTTTGTGGAGTGCTGTCTCTTAATAAACCAGTGTGCTGCAATTCACTGGGCTGTGTGTGTTGTTAGCACAGGGATTCCACTCAGTGCCTTTCCGCTTCTGAAAGGCCTGCACAGTGTGGAGTCTAAATTACCTTATTTGGTGTATATTTACTGGTAATATTTGAAAGGGGGGTGAGTAGCTATTATATTGTATCTGGGGAAAAACTTCAGTTGTACTTCCTTACTTCAAGGAATGCTTTCACCTGCTTCTTAGTAGCAGAGGGTGGCCATGCCTGAAGAGCCTCCATCTTGGCAGGGTCTGGATGACTGTTACATCCATGTACTCTGACCGAAATAAGATACTTCTGTCAGTTTGCATGACACTTGTTGGGCTGAGTATTTAACCCTACCCTTTTATTCTGTCCAACATCTCCCTAACTTGTTCAACATGTTCTTGTCGGGACTAGTTGTAGACTGTGTTAGCTTCCAGGCAAGCAAAAGCAGAGTCCCTAATTCCTGCTAGAATTAGATTTAATCTATTGAAGGTTGTTGAGGCAATCCTCTTCTCAAAAGGCATCTTTTAAAATTGACATAACCCCAAAAGGGTCATATAAGCTTACCTTCTCTTTCCTGCATGTGTAAAGGGGCCCTGCCAGTAAGCCTTGCTCAGATCAGTAGTATCAAATACTTGGCACCAATTTATTTATAGTCATGTCTGCACCCTTTGCATTCACAATCACTGTATTTGTATACGTGTTCATGTGTTCAAACTTTTAAGCTTAATTGACCACAGTAAGACTTTTTTTTTCTTACTCTCCATTGAAAATGGGTTCTAGCCAACTGGACCCCTACTTACTCTGTAAATAAAGTAATTGTAGCCACAAGGACAAAGGGTGTTTGCTCCCTGCTGATGTGGGAGCATCATAATAGGCAATTTGCACCACTGACTGTAAGATTAGCCATATCTAGTTGCAGAGTGGTTATGGTGTCTGGAAGTGAGTTATGAAGGGGGAGGTTTAAAAGGTACTCCTGTCCTTGGGGTGTTTACAGCTGAGGGAAAGGTGAGTGGGAAAAACAAAGCAGTGATGGGTGGGTGAGAAACAGATGGTCAATTCTTAAGTATTCAAAGAAGTAAACATCAGAACAGAAACTGGTATACAACAACTTGGATCAGCCGTAAGAGGGTTAGATGCGGCAGGTAAGACGAAGTCTAAAAGATGGCTTGGAGATGGGGCAGAGAATAATGTCCCACTTTTAAATCAGGTTTATTCTGTAAAAATAGTTGTGGTTTTGTTCTAGTATCATTTAGGACTTCATCAAAACCATCAGTTATTTAAAAAAAAAAAATCAGTGGTCATATTTTGAATTTCTCATTGGAAGTGGACTCTTGGTTTTGGCACTGGAGATGCAACTTACTCTCTTCCTTGGCTGACTTGTATGTGTGCATTTTTTTGTGAAATTGTGCAATTTTTACAGTATAGCCACCACTTTTTCTCGTCTGGTTAGTAACATGATAGCCAATTTAATTGCTTTAAGATGAAATAGTGTGGCAACAGTATTTCAAATGTGTAGTGCTTACAGTAAGGACACTGTACTGTTATGGATGTTCAGTGATCCTTACCAGCTTTATTTCCATTATATAATCAGTCAAGTGAGGCAAGTGCTAGGTGTCCATACTGATGTCCTATATATCAGGCTTGAATACCAGTGAGTTCATCTAGATCTTTTACAGTTTTCCCAACAGAAGTTACTGTCACTAGGGAATTTTCTGAAGCATTCTAGCAGATCACTAGTCATACACAGAGCCATAACTGCAACCTAGGTGTTATGGGATTGTATTGTATTCACTTAGATTGCTGGTTTGAGCTGGTAAGCTTAGTCTACCATATTCCAAAAAAAGCCCATATTTTTAAAGCTTTCAGTTCATAGGTGGTATTCCCCTGTTAACCGTCGGTAGTTCAAGGTGTATGACCCTAGATATTGAAAATGACCAGGTCATGTTTTGGGAATCTCTTTAGATCTGCAGCTGTCTCATCAGGTATATGTCTATTTTCAATGCAGTAGCCCTGCAAGACTAAATTGATGAACCTAGGAAAAAAAGTCCATTCTCAGTCCTATCTTCTGTCTGCTGTGTCATCTATGTCCTTTCCTCATGTAGAAGTAAGGAGCAAATAAAAAAAAAAAAGTCTGTTCATGGCACTTCACGTGATCTCTGGCCTGCCCTTGTGTTACTGTAAGGAGCAACCCCCCCCCCCAAAAAAAAAAATTTAAATAAAAAATGATTGGATCCTTCACCCCACCGTAGATAAATTTCTGGCCGCACACCCGATTGCCTAAGCAGATGATACTGCACCCATAAGAATACAATACATTCTTTCTGTGTCTGTCTGATGCAAGAAATAATGAAAATAATGACTTAATTAGTTTATTAGTTAATTTATTTATTTGTATTTGTTATCTAGGGTAGATCACTGATCCACACGGACCTTCTTCAGACTCATCCTCTGGGACCACTGTGTGGTTAAGTGACTTGCAAGAGTCAGATGGAGAAATCAATGATGAGGGAATCAGACCCTGGACCACCCAAGCTTGTTAACTGTCCATAACCTTAATCCTGTGGGTTAACTGCCAGCCAGTTAAACTGAATTTGAATTGAGAATGCCCATGGACCTATGCCAACATTTGATTTGAGCTCCTTATCATAACATTCCCCTCTGTGATTTCATTAATATTATGAGTCCTTGTTCCTTTTTGTGTGTATGATTTGGAATTGTTTGTTTACTTTTCTTTATAATGAATCATTTTGTCCTCTGTGTGTAGATCTCCAAAGCTGTGAGTGACATGAACATGTGATCTATTTTCTGCAGACTGAGCTATTTACCCTTCTTAAATATTTATTATTTGCTGTGTGAGTATTTGTTACTGATTGATTGCCTGTGTCAATTTTGCTGTATAATTTACAAGTATATATTGAGTTTGAATGTCTGTTCAAGGGAACGTCTCCAGTATTGCTGTAAATCCACATATTGTATGCTGCATATTCTTTTAAACTGTATATGATCGTAAGAAGAACTTTTTCCTGTGCTTTTGTTAAAAAATGAACTCTGCTTAGCTGTAATTTCCTGCTCAACAAGTATAAATAAAAGTTCATATCCCCTTATACCCAGTATGCTTTTTCTTGACCACTTTCTGAACAATTTCAGTGTAGCATTCAGTGCTTTAATGAAGAGATGCCATATAACTGATCTGTGTTCTAGCTCTATCCTAAGAAATGAAATATAAAAAAGCACTGGACTTCTTCTTCACTGAATTATGACCAGTCATTATCTGTTGCTTAGTAATCTGTTAATCCAAAAATATAGACATAATATATTTGTGAACATTTTTAGTATGTATTTTTGTAGGGCCCCCAATTTAATTTTAAAACAAGTCTGCATGGTTGTTGGAAAGCTGATAGTGAGGGACAGAGTATCAGCTGGATCTAGGATTAAGCAGTGTTAGTAGGGAGAAGACCACCTTACAAGCACCCTGAACTGAGACTTTGCACTGCAGATCTCTCTGGTTTGTAGGAACATTGTTCTTTGGCCGATCTGTAAGGTGTTGAACATGAGCATTTCAATGAAATACGCTAAACTGATGTACTCCTTCTCATTCATTAGGTTATTAACAGTGCAGAATCCCAGGTCTTATAAAAAAATCTACAATCATAGTTAGATATGTTACCAATATATGTAACCCCATACAAATTGCAGGAGGAGTCTTTACTAGGCACTTTGCGGGTGCTGCGAAGAACACTTTTAGCTGATATCAAAGATTGAAAATACTAATTTCATGAACTTAAAATCGTACTTTGACTTAGGAACGGGGTCCATTCCTGCCATGGTATTTCCGACCCAAAAGACTTGGAGAAATTAGAAAAGACAGAATTGGTTAAAGGGCACTACTTGATTTAACTGGAGTTATTGTCAAACCAGTATTGCTTGTTGCACATTGTGAGGGTGGATGGTAAATGAACTGCTATCCGGAAAATCCTGCCTTACTGTTCAATACTTGTAAGTAGGCTGTCTAACAAATCACTTTGTCCTAATGAGGATTAAGAATGTTGAACAATTAAGTTTCTTCAGTGATGTTTGTATGCAGAGTATCTTCTCAGTCTTTGCTGGTGCATAGCTGCATCATATCTTAAGGTTGGCCTTGATGTCTGTGCCACTAACAGCCATTCCAAAAATATATATATGCTCGCACACACACACCCACATTGATAGAGAAATGGGGATATATAGTTAAATATACAGGTTTCTACAGATATAGATATAAATGAAAAAGTGAACATATATCATTAATTGTTTTAGATGTCCTGCTTATACAGCATGATTTGTATTTTTAATTGAAGCAGCTGTAACTAATTTCACTCTGTGGGTAGAACACCCCTAGCATCTGTGTGCAATGAACATATGTATACAGAGACCAAGTGAGTGAATCAGATTGTACAGAGAATTCACTTCGTAACTGAATGCTGTAAGGTAATTGCAGCACACAACTAACTGTTAACATAAACTGTTAATTAAGTTAACGCAACTAAAATTTGCAGAAATAGCAAACTGTGACTTCAGGTCTGAAGGTATATAACATTGTCTAGATTGGTATGAAGTAATGCATGGGTTACCTTTTATAATCGCTGTGTTGGTGGTGAGTGTACTCTTAGCAGCACATCTTTTTTTTTTTTATACAATGCTTAGAAGCACATACACACATGCTATTTCAATTTAGATGTATAAAGCTGTGTTGTGTGTATTTTCTACATTGTATGTGCTGCACAGCTTTTATTTGTGTAGCCTGGTGAACACCATGCAGACCCATGTGTACATTTTTTTAATTCTGCATCTTTAGATCCGTATTTTATGATCAAGGGCAAGAAAATGTCCCTCAGTAGAAACAGAGGTAAATCCCAGAGATGAAATAAGAAATCCAAACCAATGTATAGCTAGACAAAGTGATCCTTTAATAACACACAAAGAAACCAACATGCACAAAGCACCTCAGACTGAGCACTTTCACCTGTTAACAGTCAGGCATCACCAGAGTCATATTGATGCAGTTCAAAATGTATTTAAATAAGGAATCAAGTACTGACATCATATCCTGCTGGTTTAACATGTAAAAAGGACTTGAATATTTAAATTCTTAGCATAGAATGTTTTTTAGCACTTTAGTGTGTTTTAGCATGCTTAAAGTGTTTGCAAAATATTTGAAATGCATCAAAAATGTTTTTGAAATATGTATATAATATATGGTATGTATTTTAGAATCAGGTGAAAAATGCATTTTAATTCACAAGTGTCTTACTAGTAAGAATTGTGGTTTTAGGCCATTATATTTATGTATATATATAAAATAGTTAATTTTAATTTATTCAAAGTATTTTTGTGTGTATTTTAACAGTTAGCATTTTAATATATATAAAAAAAATGTTTTCTATGTAAAGAATTTAAATATTCAAGTCTTTTTTGCTTTTTAAACCAGCAGGATATGATGCCAGTACTTGATTCCTTATTTAAATGCATTTTGAACTGCACCAATATGACTCTGATGATGCCTGACTGTTCATAGGTTCATAGATGTTCTTCATCTCACATTGCTGCAGTCCTTACATATGGGTAGTCCGCTGTCCTCGGTCGGCCCGAATACCAAAGTATTAGGCTGACGTCGGTCATGGGCGCTCAGATCTGACATCAGAGCGTCAGGGTATAAAAGCGCATGACCGACGTCATATCCTCAGTCTTTTTTGCCGCATGGTCCGATGCAGAAGCAGCGTTGCAAGTGCCGTTCGGCATTCTGAAATTTTCGTATTCTGAGTTTCAGACTGAAACCAAGTTGGGCTAAGTACCCCGTTGGGGAATATTTTTGTTTTTTCTTGCCTCAGTTAATTCCGGATGTCAGAAAAAGTGAATAATTGTATTTCTTGTGGGAAACAGATACCGCATAGGGATTATCACTCTCTTTGCATTCCTTGTTTGGGACCGGACCACGACGTAGTCGGGTGTCGGTTTTGTGCTAGGTTTAATAAGCGCACTATAAAAAGAAGGTTAGATTGTGCTAGGTTAGTCTTTGGTAAGCGGTGTAATTATAATATGCCGTCGGATCCTCCGACGCCCGCTTCCACGAAGAAGCGCAAAGACAAATCCTTGAAACCTAGACAGGTTGATTCATCCGTTTCGGACGCCGGTCCTGCAGAAACTACAGTGGAGCAGGTGGATCTGGCTGAAGTTTCTGTTGAGTCTCAGGGGGAAACTTTGATTTTGCAGGATGTGGCCTCACAGGAGTCAGGTCAAGCTGAAGGGGCCTCTCAGGTTACTGTTCTCCCTTCTATGCCTAAGGTGGTTAGGCCTTCTGCTACTATTTCTAAGGCTTCCTCTAAGGGCAGGTCTGTTTTGCCTTCCTCTGGTGTCCCTCCAGGTACTTCAGGGTCTGTGCCTAAAAAGCACATGCTTAAAATGGCAGAAGATTTGATTACTTTAATTAGAGGTTCTATGCCCCCTCCTGATAAGAGGCCCAGGGTGGAGCCAGAGTTGGAAAGTTTGGATCAGGCCTCAGATGACTCAGACTCTTCTGCTGAAGATATTCAAGATTTTCCCCCTTATTCGGATTCTGATGCAGAGGATTCCACTCCTTCTGCTTCTCCTCCAGAGGTTTTTTCATTTTCAGAAACTCTGCATTCCATGAGGGAGCATTTTAAGTGGGAAGGACAGGATTTCTCTGATTCACGGAAGAGGCTTAGGGAATTCTTGTTTTTACCACAGCATAGACCCTTGGCTATACCTCCTGTTTTGGATGTTGTTCAAGATGTTTTCTCGGAGGCTTCCCTTAATCCAGATTCTTTGCCTCCTGCGCCAGTTAAACTGGACAGGTATTACAGGGTGCCTGAGGCTCATAAATATCTGTATACGAGTCCTAGGGCGGACCCAGAAACTATTAGTCAGGGGCCTAAGGGTGTCGGAGCTTCTGTTGTAAAGAATCCGGTTCCTCTAGATAAGGAAGCTAGAGCTTTGGATAGATGGGGTAAGAAGGTGTATACCTCTTCTACTTTAGCAATGAGGGCTTTAAATTGCCTGTTTCATATGTTGAAATATCAGAATTTCCTCCTTTCTCAGCTAAAATCTAAAGTGGATGCTTTGGCAGAGGGCATAGAGTGTAAAGAATTGCAGGATTTAGTACATGTCTCTGAACAGGTGGGTAAGCATTCTTTGCAGTGTGGTTTTGATGCTGTACAGGCCTCTTTTAGGGTGGCTGCCACTGGTTCAGTTCTTCGTAGGCACGCCTGGCTTAAGGATCAGAATTTGTCCGAGCATGTTAAAACTAGAATTCTGGATGCCCCTTTACAGTCTGAAGTTTTGTTTGGTCCTCCTGTGGAGTCGGTTTTGAAGAAAATGGAAGACAAGGCTAAGTCCATGCAGACTGTTAAAGATTTTTGCAGGTGCAACCTCCAAAGTTTAGTAGAAATTGGCCTACTAAGGGGTGGACCTACCCTTCTTCTGATTCTCAGTCTAGGGGTAGATCTAGACGTGGCAGGGCAGAGCTCACAGTACATTCAGGCCTAGAACTTGGAGTTCACCTGCACAATCTGCAGGTGAGGGCAGGGGCCAGTCCTTTCGTAAACAGGCCCAATGACCTGCATTTTCAGCTGCCAGATTCTTCTTCCTGGCAGCTCCTTTGGGAGGAAAGTTAGCAATCTTCAAGCAAAACTGGCTTTTAGTCACCCAGGACAAATGGGTATTGGACATTATAAACCGAGGCTACAAGTTCTATTTCCATACATTGCCTCCTTTCAAAGGCATGCCAGACGTTCCTCCTCGGCAAAGGATAGAGGCTCACAAGCAGATTTCTTTACTTCTTCAAATAGGAGCTATACAGCCAGTTCCTCTGTCAGAAGTGGGACTAGGATTTTATTCTCGCCTGTTTCTAGTACCAAAGAAAGGGAACACGTGGAGACCAATTTTGGATTTATCTATCCTCAACACTTATCTGGACATTCCAAAGTTCAAAATGCTGACGTTACAACAGCTTTTACCTCTGTTGGGAAAAGATCACTGGATGGCAACTGGATCTCAAAGAGACTTATCTTCATGTTCCTATCAGGCCCAGTTGCAGGAGGTACCTGCGTTTTCGGGCTGGAAATTTACATTATCAGTTCTCTGCATTGCCCTTTGGCTTATCTACTGCGCCCAGAGTGTTCACAAAGGTTCTGGCTCCAGTGATAGCCTTTTTCAGGTTAAGAGGAATACAGATTTATCCTTATTTGGACGATTGCCTGATTATCGCACAACACAAAGACGAACTTCTGCATCATCTACAGTATGTGATGGTAGTGTTAAGATGCCTAGGGTATTCTGTGAACGAAACAAAGTCCAGTCTAGTACCCTCTCAGGACATGTGCTTTCTGGGTGTGAGACTGAATACAGCTTCCCAGATGGCCTTTTGACCCCGGACAAACAAAGAAGCCTTTCTCTTTATTTCCATCAAATGTCTCTACAGTCCAGGCTGACTGCAAGGACAGTCCTTCAAGCCTTGGGGTTCATGGCATCTTGTATTCTGGTGCTTCCCAATGCCAAACTGCATATGAGGAAGCTTCAATGGTATCTCAAAATGTATGGACACAACACTGCCAAGATCTAGACACTGTCATTCAGATAATACCTTGCATTCAGAAAGAATTTTTGTGGTGGGCTCAGGAATGTCACCTAAACAAGGGACTCTCTGTGACCCGACCAGAGGCGAGTCAGATTCTAACGACAGATGCCTTGGACAAGGCTTGGGGAGCACACCTCAATGGAAAATGGGTGCAAGACACGTGGCCTGTCAGACTTCAACATTTGCATATCAACTTGAAGGAGATGTTAGCAGTCCAATTTGCATTGATGGCTTTCAAGGATTTACTTCACCCAGGACAGGTGTTGATTCAAACAGACAACACTACTGTCATGTGGTACATCAACAAGCAAGGGGGAACCCATTCGTACCCTCTTTGCAGGCAAGTGATGATTTTGTGGGAGACTGCTCTGTTTACACCTCAATCTTCAGGCAAGGTTTCTACCAGGAGCACAGAACTCCTTAGCGGATGTGTTGAGCAGACAAATTGTGGATCCTCACGAGTGGAAACTGGATCCTCATGTGTTTCAAAAGTTGACAGTGTTATGGGTGACTCCAGACATAGATCTGTTTGCTTCTCCACTAAATTACCAGTTGCCAAAGTTTTGCACAAAAATGTTTCATCCCACAGCTTGGAAGGTGGATGCTCTATCATTCAGTTGGAGCAGTCTTCATGTCTATGCCTTTCCACCTCTGCCTCTCATTCCCAAGGTACTCCTGAAGGCCAGAATAGACAAGCCATCCATGATTCTGATAGCGCCGGATTGGCCTTGACAGCACTGGTACCCACTACTGAGGAGTTTGGTACGGGAGCCTCCATGGCCTCTGCCTTTGATTCTGCATCTTTTGTCTCAGGAGGGCAATCACTTCCTCAATGTCAAGATTCAGTCTCTGCATCTCACAGCCTGGCATATTCTGCTTTAGACCCTGGAGGGTCTCAGCTTCCACAACAAGTTTTGAATGTTATTTTGGAGGCCAGAAGGCCTAGTACAAGGAAAGTTTACGCTGATAAATGGAGGAGATTTTTTCTTTGGAGCAAAGCGAAGGACTTTGATGTTTCCAAGCCTGATTTAAGTGTTTCTCTTCAATATCTTACTGAGTTATTGGACAAGGGTTTGTCTTTCTCCTCGATAAAGGTTCATGCTGCAGCCATTTCTGCTCACTATGACTGTGACCCTCCTTTATTTTCCCATCCTTTGTTTAAGCAATTTCTTAGAGGGCAAAGAACATAAGACCCCCACGTAGAGCTCCTACTCCTGCTTGGGATCTCAATTTTGTGTTGGAAAAGCTTACTCTACAACCTTTTGAGCCTGCAGCTACTGCCGAGTTAAAGTATTTATCATGGAAGACTGCTTTTTTGTTGGCCATTACCTCTGCAAGAAGGGTTTCTGAATTACAGGCCCTTATGGCAGTGGAACCTTTCCTGATTTTTCATAAGGATAGGGTATCTTTGCGTACTAATCCTTCCTTTATGCCTAAAGTGGTTTCTAGTGTGGCCTTGAACCAAACTATTCATTTGCCTACTTTTTATGCAAACCCCCAAAATAAAGGGGAGAAGATTTTGCATACTTTGGATATTCACAGGCAGTTGCGTTATTATTTGAGCAGAACCAAGGGGTTCAGGCAGTCTCAGCAGTTGTTTGTTTCTTTTGCTTTGGGTTCTCCGGGAAAACCTGTTTCAAAACAAACTATTTCTAAATGGATTGGGTTTTGTATTTCTTTCTGTTATTCCCATCATGGTAAGGAGATTCCGGCTGGAATCAGACCTCATTCCACTAGAGCTACTGCCACTTCTACTGCCTTTCTAAGGGGTAGCTACAAAAGATATTTTGGAAGCAGCCACTTGGAGTTCAGTACATACTTTTCCAAGCATTACCACCTTCCTCTTTATTCTAAGTCTAGGGCTGGATTTGCCACTGCAATATTACAGGGCATTTTAGCAGCCCCTAATGCTTTATGATTTTGCCATCCTCCCTTTACCTCTGCTTTGGGATTCTACCCATATGTAAGGACTGCAGCAATGTGAGATGAAGAACATAGTACAGTTTTGTACCTACCATAAATGTAGATGTTCGAAGATCCACATTGCTGCAGTCCAATTTACCCTCCCTCCTTCCCCTCTGTAGTTTGGCATGGTTTTATGGTTTGGGTGATGGTTGTTGTTGGGCATGTTTTTGGGAGGTATCCTGTTTTTGGGCTGTGGCCTTTCTTTTTAAGGCCTTCTGACATCTGGGGCAAGAAAAGACTGAGAATATGACGTCGGTCATGCGCTTTTATACCCTGACGCTCTGATGTCAGATCTGAGTGCCCATGACCGACGTCAGCCTAATACTTTGGTATTCGGGCCGAC
This sequence comes from Protopterus annectens, assembly GCF_019279795.1. Classification (NCBI taxonomy): domain Eukaryota; kingdom Metazoa; phylum Chordata; order Ceratodontiformes; family Protopteridae; genus Protopterus; species Protopterus annectens. Next base: position 865,599,297 of record NC_056748.1, on the reverse strand, counting down.
CGAGGACAGCGGACTACCCATATGTAAGGACTGCAGCAATGTGGATCTTCGAACATCTACATTTATGGTAGGTACAAAACTGTACTTTTCATAGGTAGGTACGAGGCTATCAGCCCAAGGGCCTAAGTAAGCCTAGCCAACAAGGTTCCCTGGCTTATGCCACTCAAGAAAGTTAATTTCCTGTGCCCCTATTGAGCAGAGCCACAGAAGTGATCCCCGGGGTGTATTTCCTATTTCCCATCCACTTATCAATATTTTTCTTGAAGAGTGCTAATGAGGAACTTTGCTTGACATAGATGGGTAGCTTGTTCCAGAGTATAGGAAGTCTCTGGGACGGGAATCTATCCCTCCACCATGTCCTGTTTATTGTGGTGACAATGTTTAGGTCCCTCGAGCGTGTCCAACAGCTCTGGGTTTAACATAGCTTTATATGTTAGGCAGTGATCTCCTCTGAGTAGGCGATATGCTACAGAGTAAAGCTGGAGTTTTTTGAGATGGGCAGTATAGGGCATCTGTTTGAGGCCAGTAATCCTCTTTGTGAGGTATTTCTTTGGCCTTTCCAGCTGCTGCCGATGTATTGTGAGGGCACATTTCAAAAGGGGCATTGTACTCTATAATGGGTCTGAGTGCCGAGTAGAGGTGTGCCACATAGAAGGATTTCCTGACTACTGTGGCGATGTGATTATCAAAGCAGAGACTACTGTCCACCTGGTTCCCAAGGTCTCTTATCACACATTCGGCATTAAGTAGACTGCTGTTTATGTGGTAATTCATGGGTACAGAGTTTTTACCAAAGGGAATGACAATGCACTTTTTGGCATTGAGCTTGAGGCTATGCCTCTGACACTAGGTATCTCTCAGTGAGGCCCTTCTGTAGGATGTCCACATCATTTGGGGAATCGACTACGGCTCCTAGTTTGCAGTCATCTGTAAACTTAGTTAGCCAGAGGCCTTCTGTGTTAGCCTGTACTTCAGAGAAGTAGATACCAAACAGGAGAAGTCCCAGGTCTGAACCCTGTGGTACTCCACTTGTCACTGGTTTGAAGTCAGATTTAGAGTCTGCAACTTTTACAGTGTGGGTTCTGTCAGTGAGCCAGTTGGCAACCCATCTTGTGACGTAGGGATTTACACCTAGTTTAATGAGTTTAGCTATAATTCCAGAATGGGGGATGGTGTCGAAAGCCTTGGCGAGGTCAAGTTAGGTTGTGTGAACCACCTTACCCACGTCTACGGCTTTGGTGACTGTCTCAAAGAAGTCAATCGGGTTCAGAAGACATGATCTGCCTTTCACAAACCCAAACTGGGTGGGGTCCAGAGTTTGGAGGTTTCCAATGTCTTTGTTTATGAGCTCCATGATGATACGTTCTATGGCCTTGCAGATCAGGCTTGTCAGGCTAATAGGGCGACAGTTCACAGGATCAGTGGTGGCCCCCCCCTTTGTGGAGTGGGATAACTGTTGCTGTGTGCCATTCAGTGGGCACAAAGCCTGATCTGAGACTATGATTGAACATGGTGCTTAGGTGGGGAACCAGTTCATTCTGAAGTTTGTGTAAAATGCAGCCTGGGATGTTTTCCATTCCTATGGATGCTGTGTTTTTGGCTTTAGTGAGTGCAGCTTTTACTTGCATAGATGTGATTACAGGGTCTCTGCATTCTTCTTGTATAGATATGGGCCCTTTAGGGGGTGAGAGGGGGGTAAAGTTAGCACTGAACCCGTCTGCCAGGATGTTGGCAATATCAGTTAAAGGATCATTTTGTCTAGCTACATGTTGGTTTGGATTTCTTATTCCTTATTTTATGATTGCCATAGGAAAAAGGGGAGCTGTATAACTACCCTGGGATGGACAACAGTAGTCTGGAACGTAGAGTAGAAAAATTCTGTCTATGCCCTTGACTATTTGTAATGATAGCTAGAAGAGTTAGTTTGCTGAGATGTATAGTTTTAGTTACAAGTGAGCTTCACTGACATTCTGAAGATTGCATTTCTGTCTGGATAAATCTGTTACTGTTTTATCATTATTCAAATGACTGTTTTTCTGAATGTTTTTCAGAGTACACTAAAGTAAGTGCTCCTCAGTATACTAAAAAACAAACGAAAAAAAACAACCAAACTATAGAGAACTGTCAAGGCTTTGCCTCTTCCCTAAAGTTGTCGCATCAGAGAAATTTGATTGTATATCTAGATATTTTTACTGTAGACAAAAATTGAGAAGGGTTGAATTTCAATCCACTTCATCTGCGTCTGTGTCTGTCTCTCTCTCTCTCACACGCACATGCTCACTGTCTTCTCTCTCTCTCTCTCTGTCTCTCACACACACACACACACACACGCACACGCTCGCCGTCTCCCTCTCTCTCTCTTTCCAGGCTGCGATGTCAGATGTTTCAACAGAATGACAGCATTTATTTCTGAAAGCCTGAGTGAAAACAGTAGTTTTAAGCCTTCATTCTGTGCTTGCATTAACAAATTGTTTACTACCGGACAGACAGATGGCTGCATTTGTCACTACAATTAGCACTTACTAATTACAGTTAGGAATTAGCTCTTTGCAGTATGGTTAAAGAGGGCACTGTGCTTTTGCCTGACGTTGATTGATTTTGTTACAGGTTCTATCCAAGTGCAAATGGCATGTGTTGTTGTGTAGTAGTGTATTTATACCGTGCAAGTCCTCATGAACCCTTTTCAGCCATGACCTGTGCCATGCATATGTGCACATGTATGCTTATATAGCTATAACGCAGTATGTATAACTCTCTCTATACAAGTACATCAAATATCTTGAGAGCTTTTTAGTTGATCAAGGACACAACTGAGCGATTGTTGCCAGCTGTGACATGATCTATCAAATGTACAGTTTGCTGACTGAAAATAGATATTGCTTCAAAAGGTGCAAGCATGTCTTACAGAGGTTTATGTAACTTTTACAGTGCGGGTTATAGAGGGGAACATTTGGGGTTTAACTTTGTGCAAGACTTGAGTTCAGTGGGTTATAAAATATGATCTTTCCCTCACTTTTGTGCATTCTTGGAGCTGATTATATATAATTATCAGGGGGGTGTAGGAGCAAAGGCCCCCTACACAGGGGATGCAGGAGGCTTGTCCTCCCTGAAAAATTACTTTTTATTGTTTTTCAGCTTGTTGGTGTGTTTGGTGTTACACTGCATGTGTGTCTGGGTGTCTTGTGTGTGCTTTGTTTTGGGTATGCATGGTGATTTTCACTGGAGTGAATGTGAGATTACAGTTGTTTGATAGCTTGGGTTATGATCAGTGTTTCATTGGGTATGCTAATATAAAGTTGTACATATGTGTATATAAATAGACACGCACATATTATATAGTAAACCCAAGTTTGGTTGGGAGTTGTGAAAAAACATTAGTACTGGGGAGAAAAACGTGCAGCCTGCACAAAGTGCTAGAGATCAAGATCGAATCATGGAGATAAGGGGCAGAGATGCTAGTTGGAGTACAGACAGAAGTAGCCTTTGTAAGAAGGAGATCAAGCATGTTATCACATCTGGGAGGAACTTTTGGGTCTGTGAAGTTAGCATTAATAAAGTCAAATAACCACCGGGCATGTTTATTTTTTGCTGTGTATACTGTCAGGTTAGTAGCTGGGTACTTGGTTACCCAGCGTTAGAGCGTGAGGGTTAATAGGGGTATTGAGGCAGTCATGGTGAGAGGGAGACATTGAGGAAGATGTCTTATTGGCAGTAATTTCGTAATTATCTGTTTAGTGTTACTAAGATGTGCAGAACTTCCATATTGGTGTCCTAAGGGATTTGGTGTAAGGAAATGGGGAGAGCAGATAAATTATAGATACTCCCCCACAGTTCTCATACAGTCTGAGTGATAGGACTCCCTCCATACCGTAGTACATTATTTACCAGTATACTGAAGCCAAGTTACCGCAGTAAGGTGTGTGTCTGTGTGTGTGTGTGTGTCTGTGTGTCTGTATCTGTGTTTAACGAACAAGAAGGTGTGAGGATTGGGCAGTTAGTTGTTGAGACTTCCTGTATTGAGCAGTGCCACCTTAATGTAATCCAGACTAGAATTTGCTAGTTTGGAACGTCTAAGTAATGAAACTGGTATAATGGTGGGAGGAAAAGTCTGGGCCAATGTGCAGCAGCCCTGAAGAGAGAAATGCAGGCCATCCATGGTGAAGCAGGCTAGCCTGTCAGTCATCACTTCCCATGCTGACACACATAGAACCCCCACCCCCCCCCATCATGTCACCAGCTAGCCAGTTATTCAAGTCAACTGTTTTGATTTGTAACTGTGGCATCATTCTAAGATTTATTAACATTTGTTTACCAGAAAAGTCCGAGTGGGTAGGAGCACATTTTCAGCAGAGGCCCGGAGAGAAAAACTCCGAAGTATTACAAAATATTTTAAGAACAATAATTTTGCATTCATTAAATTAAAAAAAAAAACTGCATTTTAAACAGTCATACTAAATTAGACATAATATGAAGAAAATGGTTAAGAATAGATACAAGTTATATGACAATGATTTAATAGTTCGAGAAATTTAACCAATTTATAGAGAAAAGCAAGTTAGAATAATACAAACAGGAATTGCAATATGGAGTAAGAGAAAAGCAAGGTTATGATATGTTTAGAGAGAAATCCAGGTACAGAAATTGGTAGAAGTGAGGAAGTGAGTCAAGAAGGGAGAGTAAGGAGATGTAAGGTATGAATGGGTATTTTTTTCACATTTATGAATATAGTTTATCCTGGTGTTGAGCAAGAACAGAGACCGGTTTTGGCTAGGAAGTCTTTTATAATGGTTTTGAAGGATGGGAGGGAGGGTATTAACCTGATGGATGCCGATAAAGAGTTCCAGGCCTTAGCGACATGGTATGAGTAAGGAGAGTGCCCAGCAGATTTGATATGTTTGTGGAAAGACAGGAGTTTTTGGTCAATAGATTTGACCCTCGGGTCAAACTGCAACAAACATTCAATTTATAGCCAATACAAAGCAATTAACAGAGAGGTACAAAACAGAACAAGTTTTCTTTCATTTCTTGAATGCAGAAACCTGTCAGCCAGGAGGACTATGCAGCTGGCAGATGCACTGTAAACTATTGATCAAGAGAAAGGACAGTGGCCAACTTAGTAAGTGGTCCTTAGAGTGCAAGGACTAATCTTTTGCAGGGTGGAATGTTAAAGCCAGTTTCTAACACAGGCAGGTATTTGACTAGTTGATGGTAATACATAGCAACTTTCAAGTTAAGTCTGCTTACATTGTACAAAGACAAAATAAATTCACAGTGAAAATGTGTGGGAGTTGGCCCATATGCAGACCTCCTGCAGGACTGGGGTCAAAGTGTAGTGACCACAGGCTGTTGGATAAAGACAAAGTTCTAAATTAAAATATCTGGGAGTTGGACCTTCTGGCAGAGCTCCTGCAGTATCTGTGTCAGATATAGTGACCACAAGCTGTAGTACAAAGACAAAATTCTCAGTGAAAACATTAGGGAGTTGGCCCATATGCAGACCTCCTGCAGTATCTGGGTTGAATGTAGTGACCACAGGCTATTAGTTAAAGATAAAATTCTTAATGAAAAGGTTTGGGAGTTGGCCCTTATGGCAGAGTTCCTGCAGTATCTGGTCAGATATAGTGACCACAGGCTCTGCACTGTAAAGGAAGTTTGACTGAGTGCAGGTTATAAGATGAGAATGAGATGGCAAGATAGTGCTCAAAATCAACCCATTTCTCCCTCATTCTTCCAGATGCTGGTAACTGAGGTTGTATTCATTATTAGACTGGGGGAAACTAAGGGCTATGGTCTTCTCATGAGTCTTATCACTAGCCAGACAAGGGACCATGATTCCATCTTTGCTTAGCTTGGTGACTAGAACATCAGTGCCTTAGACTGGGAGGTCATGTATTAATACTACATTGCCATGTGAGGTCACAGCCTCAGGAGGCCTTATGGATGTGGGGTTGGATCCAAAATAACTCTTCGGTATAGGAGAAGGCTGTATTTGTGAATATGGTAATATCACTTAGGTTTGTACAAGCAGTATTTCTAGGAGGCTTAAGCACTGATTTTTTTTTAGTTTATTTTTTTTTTTTACAAACTCTGCATAAGTTGGCATAGTTATAGGTGTCTGTGATGTAGTGGTAAGCTGCTCATAGTTATAGGTGGCTGTGATGTAGTGGTAAGCTGCTCATAGTTGTAGGTGGCTGTGATGTAGTGGTAAGCTGCTCATAGTTGTAGGTGGCTGTGATGTAGTGGTAAGCTGCTCATAGTTGTAGGTGGCTGTGATGTAGTGGTACGCTGCTCATAGTTGTAGGTGGCTGTGATGTAGTGGTAAGCTGCTCATAGTTGTAGGTAGCTGTGATGTAGTAGTAAGCTGCTCATAGTTGTAGGCGGCTGTGATGTAGTGGCCAACAGGATGTGAATGCCAATTTCTAAGTTCAGCAACTGCATTATAAGTTGGAAGCATATCCCATGCAAAGACTTTCATAGTCAGTGTTTGTCCTGCTTCGGGACTGAGCATGATTTCCACTCCTGTCCCCATTATGCGAAGTTCAATCAGAAGACCACTAAATGGACACCCAGATTTGTTCAAGACCATCTAAACCAGCAAAGGTTATGTGTCTTTTCCAGGGTCAAATGGCGTCAGTATAGTCATCTGTAAATGCACACAGAAAAAAAAAAAATAGAAGTTCCCAAGATGGAAGGAATCCTGTGAGGCCAATGCCATGCTTGCCATAGCTGAAAGTCATCCTAGACTTGAGGGTGTCTGGTCCAATGAGACACTTTTGTAACCCTTGATAATGATGCCTACTTGAACTAAAGCTGCCATGCAGTGGAGCAGCTACATGTCCTCCAGAGTCAAAACTCTCCTACAGAGTTTGTGTTGGCACCTCTCCATGTGTATATGGTTCTAACACCATATTTTGATAACCAAAGAGCTAGGGCAGTAATTATTTGCTTTTGGTACACAAGGCCATCTGCTGTTTGCAAACAGAAGTTATCAGGCCTGTTCGAGACAAGAGACCTGTAAGGTTGCCATCACTCCCAAAAGCATATCCAAAGTGTTGAAGCCTCTGATTCCACTGTCTTGTTCCAGCTTTAGTTAGGTGGGCCCACTTACCATGGAGATGAAGCATTTGCAGGCTGCCTGTGTTCATTAGAGACATAGCTGCCAACCCAGGGATGAATTTTCCTGTTCCTCGTCTAGTTGTCCAAGTTACAGTTGAATTGGGTTAGGGAGGAACTCCACATGGATGGGGAAGCCTGTTCCAGAGAAGGGATAGTCTCTGGGATTACATACCTGTCTGTCCAGTAGTTCCTGTTTATAACTCGGGCAAGGTTTAAGTCTTTAGAATGGGTAATTCTGGTGCGGTTTCTTTTGTGGATAATGCAGGAGGTCCGTCCTAGTGGAGTCTGACAATGCCTTGTATGCCAGGCATAGATCTCCCATCAGCAGTCTGTAGAAGACAATACAGGGATAGGGCCTTGAGGCAGTCTGCACAGGACATGTTACTCATACCCTGTATTCTTTTTGTGAGGAACCTCTGTGGATCTTCCAATTGTTGGATATGTCTTGTTAGGTATATGCCAAACAGAGCATTATACTCCGTGATGGGTCTGATTGAATGCTGAATACAGTGGAACAATTACTGCGGTGGACCTAGAATGGCTATATCTTTGTTTGTAATTTGCACAACATAGAATGCTTTCCTCTGTACTGCAGGCACATATTTATTTATTTATTGACATTTGTTAACTGGGTTTGTCCAGCTGGGCTTGTGGCCCATTTTCAGTGGAGACCCGAGGAGAAAAGCTCCAGTAGTACATTTTTAAACAAGTACAATTTTAAACAATATTGATATAATAGCAGTTATAGGAAAAAGATTCACGTATGTTGGGTTACAAGCATAAAGTTAAAGTTGCATTAAAAAGAAGCTTAGTAACATAATTTTACATTGATATAGTTCAATAGGTCAACAATATTTTTTTTTCTTTGTATAAAATTATGCAAATGCGTAGTAGACACATTGGAGAGAGAGGTGTAATGAGGTACTAAGTATGGACCTTTTGAGGGTACATAAAGGGAAGGAAGACAAGGTGGGGTCATGACAAGAGCAGGTCCTGGAATTGAGAAAATAAGCTTTTAGTTCATTTTTAAAGTGAGAGGTGTGGGAGATTGACCATAGGTCAAGGGGAAGTTTGTTCCAAGCATGGGCAAGGGAGTGTTTGTAGAGTAGTTTGCCTACTGACATTTTTGGGTGGTAGACATAAAGTAATTGTTGGTTAGAAGTATGGAGGGTCCAGGATGGGATGTAGGAGACTAAGGAAGATAGAGATGGACAGAAGGAGGTTTTATAACGAATAGAATGTAGCATATGAAATTGATAAGATAGCAGAAATTGGGGAAGTTCAAGCCATTGAAGAGAGTTTAAAGAAATGCAGTGGTGTGAGTTGTATGGGGAGTTAGTAATGAATCTGGCTATTTTATGGTAAGTCTGTTGGAGTTTGTTTAGAGTGGAGGCCTGGATATTGGTAAGAAGTGGGGTGGCATATAAGAGGGAAGGTAGGAGGAGTGCCTGGCCCAGGGTAAGTCTAGATTCAGGGGTTAGGAATTTTTTGTTCCGATGTAGCAGATGTAGTTTCTGGTTTGTTTTATTTTTTATACACTGGAGTATGTGTAGGTTGAACTTTAGTTCGTCATCGATAATGACCCCTGGGAGTTTTGTGTGGGTGTCAGGTTGGATAGTTGTATTGTTAGAAGATGTTTTAAAAAAAGGAGATTTTGTGATGAGAAAAAGAACAGGGAAGGAAGGAAAAGTAGGAGTTTGGTCTTTTTGGGATTTAAGATCAGTAGGATGCGCGAGAGGCATTGTTCAGTGGATAGTAGGGCCTGTTGGGTCAGGGAGTGCAGTTCAGGAATGTTGTTTGAGATGGATATAAGTGTAGAGTCATCGGCATACTGAATAAGGGAGGATTTTTTTGCATGAGCTGTAAAGGTCTTTGGTGAAGATGTTAAACAAAAGGGGTCCCAAGATGGAGCCTTGGGGAACACCAGTGGAGATGGGAAGGAAAGGTGAGGAGGATGAGAGCCATTTGACAGATTGTTCCCTACCAGATAGGTAACTATTAAACCAGGCAAGTGCGGGGGGGATAGGTAGAGATTTGCGAGTTTGGATAGTAGTAGAGGATGAGAGAGAGTATCAAGGGCATTGGAGAGATCTAGGAAGAGACAGGAAATGAGTTTGTTGTTGTCTAGGGCCTCTGCAATGATATGAGTGAAGGAGAGGAGGGCAGCGATGGTCAAAGGCTAGATTACTGTCTGTGTATCCCCAAGTCCCTGACTGCTGGGTCAGCTCTTAGGTGTGTGTTGTCAGTATGATAGTTACCAAGAGTGGATGACTTCCTGAAGGATAGTATTATGCATTTCTTGGCATTACATTTAGTCCATGATTCTGGCAGCAGTCGTTTGTCTGTTAGCCCTTCCTGAGGAACATTTGTGTCAGTGGGCGATTCAATGATTGCTCCTCATTTGCAATCATCTGCAGATTTAGTCAGCCAGAGGCCATTGCCATTGGCCTTGACTTCAGAGAAGTAAATGCCAAAAAGGAGCGGTCACAGGACTGATCTCTAAGGGACGCTGCTTGTGGAGGTGGACTCCCCAGTTCTAACTTCCTGGGTCCTGCCTGTGAGCCAGCTGGCTGTCCAACATTTACTCAAGTTTTCATGGTTACCCTATACCTGAAACGCACCTATCTTCACATACCTATAGTCAGGACAGATGGTCAATACCTCAAATTTAAAGCAGGGTGCAAACTATCAGTTTACCTCCAGTGGTTAGGCAACTGAGGTTTAATCTTGAAAGGACTGAGACAGAAAGAAAATTTGAGCAGTTATTCTTAAGGATATTGAGGGAAGGGCTGTCTCACTGCATTTTCTTCTTTTATTCTTTCCATGGCAAGATTGTACCAAGGCACACAATTGCTCACTCTGCAAAAGTAACGGCAACCATTATTGCCTTCCTTATGGAGCTCATCAGGCCATCTTGGAATCGGCTACCTGATCAGCTGTCCCCACATTCTCCAAGTATTTTATAACCTGAACATTACCTCCAGAGCAAAGGCAGGATGTCCCTTGGCCAAACTATGAGGTCTGACACAAGCCACACCTTTTGGGGCCAGCCACTCACTGGTCCATTAGCTCAGGAAATCTCAAACATTTTACCTTGTTACAACAGTGAATAATATGGTGAACATAGTCCATTTATATTAGGCACTTAGCACAATAGTAGATGTTTAAGAATGATCAGTAATATTTCCCTGTACCTCTCTTCCTGTGCCCCACTTTTCCCTTTCCTGTGGCAGTTTTGTGATTGGGGTGGATACCTGTCATGTGTCTTCCTTATCTTCTCTTCTTTTGCCACAATAAGATGCTCCACTCCTTAAGTTAACTTAATATCTAAAGGAAACGTTTGTGGTCCATTTGGTTGGCCTGCTGATGTCCTTCTATTCAATGTTGCAGTATTCTTTACATATGGGTTGTATTCTGCCCTACGACCCAACATCCAGCCGGTATACAAAAGCTTCAAGCTACTGTCAGTCCACAGGACGTCACACATCTGCTTTGACAATGTCGGCTATAAAACGATGTCCGCATGTACCATCCTCAGAACTTTTTTGCTGCTGTTCGGAAGGTTGACTCCTACGTTTAGTCTGCATTTGGATTTCATTGGTGTATTGCTACCAGCTCAGATAAGTGCCCCTTTGGTGATTTTATTTCTTGTTACTTTGTTCATGTCATCCAGGAAGGGCAAGTGTAGGTGTGGAAGGCAGATTCCACATAAAGATAGCCACGAGCTCTGTCTTTTCTGTTTAGGGCCTAGTCACGACCATTGATCCTGTTCTGTCAGGCCTTTGTGCCTAAAACATTGCATAGTCATCTTTTGTCTCTGAATCTGTATCTGGAGAATCAGAGGCTCAGACATCTCACTAAAGGTGTTGAGGGGTGACGGGGGTCCTTTGGCCTAGCTGATTTTGAAGAGGAAGTCAAGTGAGCTGAAGCTTGAATCCTCTTCCGCTGTGCCTTGCCTCAGACATACCCATTGAAGTCCGTGAAGAACCAGTGATATAGTCTGAGGTCGGATCTGCTTCTTCAGCAGGTACTTCTGTGGAACCTGCTAGGGGAACATATCCTAGCACATCTGAGGCTTTGCAGATGTCCTTTTCGGGCAACATTAAGGAACCACGACTTGTGTTGGAGGACTCCGGCGACATCCATGCAATTGATGATGTGACTAGGGATCTTGCTTCATCTGCCTTTAGGCCTACATTGGCTTCCTCTTATTTGTCATCTCTTCCAGAAAGACATGTTAAGAAGAAGCAGAAAACTAAGCACCCTAGCATTCCTTCTTCCTCTTGTCTTCAGTCAGATTGGGAAGCTTTTTCTCAGGGTTTTGTTAAGGCCTCAATGGCCTTGAAACCTATGTCCCCCTGCATCTGCCTTCCCTTTCTTCATCCCCCGTACAGGCTACTGTATCTCGGGTACCTGATTCTGTCTTTGAGGACTCCACTTCTGATGATGACTCTCTGAAATATTCCACCCAACTTGCTTCACCTTTGGAGTATGCATCAGGAGGAATCTAATGGAGGAAATTTTCCTCAGGAGGAAATTTCCTTTGTATAAACCATCATTAAGATGAGGGAATTCTTCAAATGGGATTGTTTCCAGATTTCTGAAGAGCAGAAGAGAAACTGTGACCTCTTTTAGATGGATGCTCCCTCACCCTCTGCAGTCCCTTCAGTCCTTACAGCTCTCTTAGATGCATTTGCATCTTCTAAAGCCCTGGAATCTCAGGCTCCAGCTCCTAAGAGGCCTGACAGGTTTTATTAGGTTTCTGATGATTGTAAATTTCTCTACAAGTGATCCTGTGCAGATCCAGCAGTGATTTCCATAGCTTCAGGCAAGTCTTCCCAGTTATCCCCTTCTGCCAAGTTTCTTCTATCTGATAAAGAGAGCAAGATTCTTGAGAGACTGGGTAAAAAGGTATATACGTCTTTCACTTTAGCAATCAGAGCTATTAACTATCAGAAGCATATATCCAGGTACTCCTTAGCTTTGCTTCCTCAAGCCTCTCAGGCCTCATCTTTCTTGCCAGAGTCTGATATTGAGACACTGGTCTTGTCTCTTTTGGCAGCTTCTTCTCTGGTGGCTAAGCATTCTATTAAGTGCATATAAGATGCTGTTGAGGTATCATCTAGAGCTGCTGCTTCTGCCTCGGTGGTTAGGAAGCATTCATGGCTGAGACTTCAGTGATTACCTGGCGACATTAAGGCCAAGTCACTAGATGCTTCTTTGGACAAGACTGCTCTTTTTGGTTCAGCGACTGCAGAGCTATTTAAGGATCTGCACGAGAAAAAAAGAGGAGCTCCAAGACCCTAAACACCTCTTTATTTCTCTGTCAAAACTTCTTTGGTAGGAGCCAGTGTGTTTGTTTTTTTCTTCTAGAAGACCCCCTCAGTCAAAATCCTCTTCAGTTCCTTCATCTCAGCAGTGCTTTCAGCCCAGACCCAGTTCTCTGTGACTATTGAGAGTTTCTTCCAAGTCATACACCTCTTTCTCTGTGCCTTAATCTTTTTTTTCCAACCTGAGCAAGGATCACTCAGGACACCTGGGTGTTGTCCATTATCCAAAAAAATTACTTCATGACTTGGAAGACTCTCCCTCCTTTCATGGGTATTCCACAGCCCCCATCCAGTCAGATGTAACTTTTTACATACCTTTTTTTTTTTCAGCTGAGGTCTCAGGGCACCATAGAGCCTGTTCCTTTGGATCAGAGAGGCAAGGGGGTTTACTCAAGAATATTTCTGGTTCCAAGAAAAGATGGTCCTTGAAGATCAATTCTGTATTATTCCCACTTGAACACCTTCCTGCAGGTTGCTTCTTTCTGAATGCTGTCCCTGCAGACACTTTTCTCTGTCATTTAATCTAGGCCTTCATGGCTTCCCTGGATCTCAAAGATGCCTACTTGCAGATACCCATCCATTCTGTATACAGGAAATTTTACGTTTCTCGGTGGGTTCTTTGCACTTTCAATTTTCTGCCTTTCCTTTTGTCTTTCCACTGCCCCAAGTGTGTTTGCAAAGTGTCTGCCTTTGTCCATTGCCTTTCTGAGGGTCCAGGGTATTCAGGTTTATCCCTACCTGGATGACTTTGTTTTCCTTGCAAATGACTCCAGTCTTTTATCTCTAAACCTGGAGAAGGCCATTCATCTCCTTCAAAACCTAGGCTTCACTATCAGTTTCAAAAAGTCCAGTTTGACTCCATCTCTTGATCACATTTTCTTGGGGTGCAGGTTCTGGACAGACCTGATTATGGTCTTTCTACCAACAGATAAGGCTCAATTCCTCATTCACGTCTTAGAGACCCTCCTAACTCTTCCAGCCATCTCAGTCGGGGAGTTCCTGAGACGTGTAGGTTTCATGGCTTCCACAGTTCCCATGCTGCCCTTTCCAAAACTCCACATGAGAATGTTTCAGTGGTTTCTAAAGACTACTTGGTCCCAGCATGCTCATCCACTGGATGCCATGATTCCACTTCTTCCACTTCTGAAATCCGAGCTCCTTTGGTGGATTCAGCAGATTTCTTTGAATCCAGGTCATCATCGTGTTCTGCCCCAGCCTTCTCAACAAATCTTCACAGATGCTTCAGACATGGGCTGGGGGTGACCTTTGCATCCAGGAAAGCTCAGGGTCTGTGGTCTCTGTCTCAGAGGAGAGAGAGCACATAATCATCAGGGAAATGAGGGCTCTGCTCATAGCTTTTTCCTCCTTTTTCAACCAGGTCCTCTGAAAATCCTTACAGACAACACCACTCTTCTGTGGTACTTAAACTGGGGGGTACCAAATCTTACCTCCTATGCAGGCTGGCAATGAAGGCATGGGAGCTAGCCATTCAGTACAAGGTCACTCTTCATGCTGTTTGTCTTCCATTTGCTCAAAATGTTGTGTCAGGCTCATTGAGTAGGACTATGACACAGTCCCATGAAAGTCTGCTTCACAGGGATGTGTTCTTGGACACTATTCATTGGTGGGGTGCTCCACATCTGGATCTATTTGCCTCCCCTCAGAACAGACAAATTCATCCCTTTTGTGGCATGACCTCGCATCCTCTGTCTTGGAAGGTGGATGCCCTTTGTTTCTCATGGAAGGGGATGCTTCTTTATGCATCCCGCCCCCTTCCCTCTAATACAGAAAGTCTTGCTGAAGTTGCACCAGGACAAACAGAAAATCTTGGTGACTCCCTTTTGGCCAAGACAGCATTGGTTTTCCCCCTTCTTCTGTCGTTAGCCAAGGGCCATCACCACAAGTTGCATCACTGAATGGATCTCCTCACACAGGACAAGGTGATCCTTAATTCATTCACATTTATCAGCATTACAACTGATCTTGTGGGTGATCAACTTCTGATTCCTTTCAGGCACCTTTATTCTCAGGACATGCTTGAGGTTTTGCAGGAGGCCAGGAAACCCAATACAAGAAAATCTTGTATTTCCAAATGGAGAAGATTTTCTATCTGGTGTCTTAAAAGAAATCTGGATCCATTTACAATGGACATTCATATTGTACTTTCCTACATGTATGAGCTTCTAAAAAGTGTTCTGCTCTTTTTGCTTGCCTACCATTGTCACCTTCTTTAGCTTCCATATTGGAAGTCAGGCTTTTTATTAAAGGTGTCCTTCATGTTAAGCCCTCAAGAAAACTAGTCCACCCCCCCTCCTGAGACCTTATCTATGTTCTGGAAAAGCTGTCTCTGCCTCCTTTTGACCCTGCAAGTTCTGTGTCACTGAAGTTTTGCACTGGGAAAACTGTGCCCCTGGTTGTCTTGACCTTTGCTAGGAGGGTCTCCAAGTGACCGGCATTGATGACATCTCCACCCTTTTTGTTTTTCCACTTAGTGTTTCCATGCAAACTAATCCCCCTTTGTATGCCTAAGGTTGTGAATGACTTGTCTCTTAATCTATCCAACTGCCTACCTTCTTCCCTTCCCCTCAGCCCATATTGAAATAATTTTGCATACGTTAGATGTACACAGGCAACTTAGATTTTACTTGGACAAGGCTAAAGCCATTAGGAAGTCAGTTCAGCTTTTTGTGTCCTTTTCATCCCTGGGCTCTTGGTTTACCTGTTTCTAAACAGACTATTTCTTCCTGTATTTCTAAAGCTATTGCCTTTTGTTATAATTTCCATGGTAAGTCTGACTACTTCTGTCAGAGCCTGTTAAACTAGATCTGTGGTGTCCTCAGGGGCTTTCTTTAAGGGTCTAGATACCAACTCCATTTTAGAGGCTGCTACTTGGTCTTCTGTGCACACTTTTACTAAATATTACAAGTTGGACTCGCTATTTCTTGGTCTAGAACAGAGTTTGCAAGAGCTGTTCTTCATGGCTTTCTAGAGTCTTCTTTCTTGCAGCCTTCTGTTCCTTCCTCCTCCCTAGGTTTCATTTAAGCTATGGCACTCTCCTATATGTAAAGAATACTGGAACATTGAATAGAGGGAAAGAGTAGTTGTATAAAACCTTACCATAACCATAGATGTCTTTCTCTTCTATGTTGCACTATTCTGTCCCTCCCACCTTCCCCCCTGCATCTTCTCTACGGGGGATTCTAGTTCTGAGGATGGTACGTGCAGACATCTTTTTATGGCTGATGTCAAAGCTGTGCGAAGGTGCAGCGGTAGCGTTGTCACCTCACAGCAAGAGGTTCTCCCATTCGATTCTCAGCTGGAGAGGTTTCTGTGTGGAGTCTACATGTCCTCCCCGTGGTAGAGCAGCGTTCGAAAGTCATGCGTGAATGGGCGTGCCTTCGTTGAAGGTTTGGCATTGAGCTGGCACCTCAGCACCATAAAAATCTGCTGCCAATCATTAGCAGATCGGAGTTCCGCTGTGGCGACCCCTAACCGGGAAAAGCCAAAAGAAAAACAACAACAAGTTGTCAAAGCCGTGCGACGTCCCATGTACTGGCAGTAGCTTGAAGCTTTTGTGTACTGGCCAGATGTCAGGTCACAGGGCAGAATACAACCCATATGTAAAGAATACATTAAAGTATATTTTACACAACTATTCATTCTTATGATACCTAGGTGGTTAGTACTTTGGTCTCAGTCTAGACCCTTGGAGCTGACAGGGGCCAAAAAAAGAGTAAAGATTATGAAGAGAATTTCGTTCATATCAGAAATGAGCTGATATCCAGGTGAGAGGACATCAGCCCAGCCAGGAAGTTAAAAATTGTGGAAGTCCGACCAGAGGTCCGATATTCTATGGCAAAAGTCCCCAGTATTACCACTACTGCAACAGTGAACATATTTGAACATCTACAATTATGATAATTTCCTAACACAAGTGCAGTTAACATATGCAGAGTTCATATCGCTACATTAGAGCCTACAGTTGGGAAATTACACCGCCAGCCTGTGATGACAGATGGGGAGGAACATGAATGGCAGGAGGCTAACAGGCTCAAAAGAAAACCAGTTCTGAACCTGGGAGCCTAGAAGAAAGTCCTTTGTAATACTGACATGACTATTGTAGCACAGAAATAAATTGGAGAAAGATTAGAGGCCTAATATAAAAAGACTAAAAAAGGCTGTCAGTTTAAACATTAGCCAAGTGTTTACAGTTATTTCTGCTATTTATAGTGTACTTCTTTTTAACATTACATGATTAAACATCTGCTCCTTGCCCCATCTTTTTTTTATAAGTAACTGCCAAGGAAATATTTAAATTTGGTTAATTTTCTTTTTTCTTATTTAGCATTTATCCCCTCATCCTCACCCCCCCCCCCCAAAAAAAAAAATGTAAACATCGTGCATTAGTTGACAGTTCATCTTGGCTAGAAAATGCAAAAAGTGGGGAAAAAGTTAACCTTCATATGCAAAGTTGAATTATATTAGAATCTGGTTGTTTTATTACCTGTCTTACAATTGTGTGAGTGTGGGTCTGCAATTCTGAGAGGAACTGATTTGTTTTTATTGCTCATAAGTGATAGCTGGTCATTTGTACAAATGTATTTACAAAAGCAGTCCTTATAAGCAGAAGGGAGAAAGCAGTTTAGTGATGTTGCATATACAGCTGATACCTGAAAATGTTGCAGGTTTGCACCTATTGTTTTTATTGTTTTATTTTTATTATTGTTATTATTATTAGTAGTAGTATTGCTACAAAGAATGCAGACATTAATAGTTAAGCTTGTCTGGTCTGAGTTGTTGTATTTTAATAGAGTTAAATTAAATTTAGGCAATTAAAAATTTGGGAACCATTTAGTTGTACCATCAGTTTAGTCTGCCTGCTCTAAAATTATTTTTTTTTTTGCTTTATGTTGAAGTTTTATATGCTATGTTTGTAATGCAGGAGGGTACATGACTAACTGAGATCCATGGTTGGAGCTTTTCTGAGTAATAGTGTGCTGATAAGCTGTGTTAACCAACCGGGTTTACCATCTGAAAACACATCTGACACAGATATCCTTCAGAAGGGTCTCACAGAAACGGATAACTGGTGCCAGAGCCACGGCCTAAAGTTAAATGCCAAAAAATGCATAGTCATACCCTTCGGGAAAAACAAGGTTACCCCTAGCTACCAAATAGGTGGCAATCCACTGAGCACAGAAGAAGTTATCAGGGACCTGGGGACCCAGGTTGATAGTAGTCTGTCATTCGACACCCATGTAGCTAAAGTAGTTAGGAAGACCTTCTACATTGCCCACCTTATCATGAAGGGATTCTCATCTAGATCAAGGGAGGTCATAGTCTCCCTTTACTCATCACTCATCAGACCAATGATTGAGTACAATGCCCCATTCGGAATGTATCTGACCCGACACTTGCAGCAGCTGGAGAGGCCACAAAGTTCCTCACCAAAAGGATAAAGGGTCTCAAAATCTGTCCTATGCTGCCCGACTGAAAGAACTCCAGCTCTATTCAGTCGCTTACGCTTGCTCAGAGGTGACCTTTGCCTAACATACAAGGCCATGTCAAACCCAGATTTGATGAATATGCTTCACCTCAAAAAATCTAGATCCATCAGAGCCACAAGGGCGGGAGACTTAAACCTTGACACGGCTATTAATAGGACGTGCTGGAGGGATAGATTCATCACCCAAAGACTCCCTATGCTGTGGAACAAAATCCCGGTACATGTGAGGCAGAGCACCTCGCTGGCCTTGTTCAAGAGAAATCTTGACCAATGGATGGGAGATCGCAGATATACCCCAGGGATTACCTCAGTGTCACTGCTCGACAGAGGCACAGAAAAATAATGGGTATAGTTCCCCATACTAAGGGGGTGGCCTAAGCCACAAAACGACGGGCTAGGCTTGTAAATGCCCTCGGGCAGATAGCCTAGTATGAACCTATGAACCTATGAACCTATTTGAAGCTGGGAGCTTATCCTATGGGTTGAGTGCTGGAAGACAGCCAGATGACCTGCTAACCTCCTCATACTCTTAAGATAACTGACTGAAGTTACAAGGTGGGTCTCTTTGGACCCCCTCCACTTGCTATAGCCATCCGTTGGCAATGCCACCTGCACAGCTGCGATCTGCTTTGTGCTCAGGACAACTTCTGCATCGACATGCCTGTGCCGTGACTCATTGTACTTATTTATAGTGTTAATGGCCCCACTGACCTATATTGCATTAGCTAGTAAGAGCCTTAAGGAAAAAGATAAACATGGTAATCTTTCCAGGACGTCCTACTCAGCTGGCATTTGATGTTGTGCTTTTGGTTTCTTAAGGAGACAGAGGCCGTTGTTTTTATTTAATTGTTTTATTTCATTTTTGTACAGAATTCTTTTTGCAGATCTCATTTGAGGACTGTGTTCTGCAAGGTCAGAATTAGAGCAACAGCAGGTGACTTGGAGATTAAACTGTTTATTTCTGAGCGTATTTGTGTGTGCACTTTGTCGACATTTTTCAGGGTCAGTCACTGTCCTTTTCTTACCCCAAAGAGGAGATTTCCTGATGCTGCTTACCTAATCAGCAAATCACAAAATAAATTAATAACTTCAAAAACAACTAAGCAGGACATCCTGGAGAGAGTACTAAGTGTATTGTTTTGCAAAGTTTAAAATGTGGGAAAAGAAGTAAGTTCTAAAATCTTAAGTCCTGCTACCCCCCCCCCCCCACACACACACACACACACACACACACAAAGCCTAACTGTCTGCACATTGTCACAAGCAACACTGAAATAACTTCTGTGGATTCATGATCAAAGCCTATTACCCATATGAAAAAAAAAATAAATAAATAAAGTGAAATGCAGACAGATACACTTAGGAAACGTCTCTCTCAAGACTAATGTAAACAGCCAGGTAACAAAAGTCATCTGTACAGCTCTGTATTTTTGGGGAGTGGGGTGGGTTGGGGGTAGGTTTGATTCAGCAGTGTTAACAAGGAGCATAGTGAAAATATTTTTTCTGTTCATGGAAGGGATACCATTCTGTTAAGGCTGTGTGAGTATGTAGGGAAAAGTTGAGTTTGACAGTAAGTTAATGGAGGCTGAACCCTGGACTAGAGGATGAAGCTCATTCTGTACTTGTAGTCTTTACCTTCTACTATGACTGCTACACTGTGTCATGTCTAGTGACATTTTTTCATTTAATGATCCATACAGAAGTAATGTTTGTATGCCACCTGCAGGTGCTGCAAACATGGGACAAGACAGTAGGGTATGGCAGTGTGATAGCGTATTAGTGCAAAACAATGGTCCTTGGTGTTATAAACTGATTATGCCACTCACCTGCAGGGGATAGATACCATGTCATTTGTTTTCTCTGACGTGATTAATACAAATAATGTCAGCATGCAGTTTACTTTGTGTAAATGTAACGGCTAAATGCCAAACTTTGTCATTGATGAATAATATAGACATATATAATTGTGTCATGTTGCATGTGTGCTACCTTTGCAATGTCCACATGAGAAGCTGAGTATAGTATTTTAATTTATTTAGTAACTAAGGGCCGAATGGAAAATCTTTCTGGTTAATTGACTTGTTTGACTTGTCACTTTACAAGTAGAAACCTATAGGATAGATCTCATTAGGAATTCATTGCCTCAGTTATCTTTGTTAAACTAATATGTTCATAGGTAGGTAATAGGCTATCGGCCCAAGGGCCTACGTAAGCCTAGCCAGCAAGGTTCCATAGCTTACGTCACCCAATAAAGTTATTTTCCTGTGCCACTGTCCAGCAGAGACACACACATGTTCCCCGGGGTGTATTTCCTATATCCCAGCCACTCAATGTTCATGTTCTCGGTAAATGAGCATATCTTTAGTGGAATAATATTTTATGTTAACAGTATATATGACGGCTTCTGCCTCTCTGTCACTTTTCTAGCTCCATATGCTAAAATGCTATGTAATAGTCTATGAACAAACTGTCTGAAATCGTCCACATTTTGTATACTCTAAAAAGGTAGCATTAGAACACAATCTCATTCTCGAGTTATGCTGAAATGTTGCCCATGCAACCTACAGTGGACTGTTAGGAAATAAAATGTTTATTGTGCAATTGTGATGGCTAAGTGTGGTGGATTGTATAATATAAATAAGCAGTACACTTTTTGTGACATGTTTCACTAAAAGTGTTATTTAGCAGCAGTAGTAAGCATTTCTCAAAAACTGTGTGAAAAAAATATAGTTCTTAGTTTCATCAAGGTGCAGATCTCCATGCAGTTTTTTTTCTTTTTCCTTAGCCTACATGTTAATTGTAATAGCATCAGCTGGTCTAACACGGGGAAACCACAATACTATGGTCTTATTTCACAAGTACATCAAACATTGAAAAGCATGGTTGTTTAAGTCATGCATATATAAAAATACATGCAACATGCTTTCCAACTTATTGGTAAATGTAGATTTTTGTATATTTTCTCTACCTTGTGTTTATTTCATGGGGATCACAGTGTGCTTCAGTATTCAAACCAAGATGTAAAAGCTGACAAAAATATTTAGGATAATAGAAGGCAACCTTTTTTAACAGAGTGACAGGACCTTTTTTAACAGAGTGACAGGAGTTTATTATATCTATCTTTGCAAGGTGTTCGGATACTGACAGACAAATGGTGGGTAAGAAATACAGTTGTATTTTAAATACACTGGCTATATATGTCATTAATTGAAGTCAATAAATATGTTCAGGTCTGCAGATGTTATAAGAAAGTTATATATATATATATATATATATATATATATATATATATATATATATATATGACCAAGTGTCTCTTATCAAAGTATATCCCTCTGCCAGATCCCAGGGGGATGCCAAATTAAATGTATTTGAGTCAAACAAAAGTATGTTTGAGTGCTGCATTTTGGCATTGCTGCCAGGAATTCATCCATCCATAACCCCCTTTTTCCCATTTTTGAATATGGGGGTCCCAGCATCTGGAGGTTATCGTTCATGGTTATAGTAATCTCACCAAAACTGTTTTATTGGTTCTGCATATAGTAGTTGATAGGTACTGATTACTTACAAGACAGCAAATTAAATGTTATCCCCCAACAAAGAAAAACACAATTGATATTTTCCATTCTCCTCATGTCCCACTTTTTAGAAGACTTTTTTTTTTTGCCCTGTGGAGTGCCACATTCCCACCTGTATGCAACTTACCAAGGTCCCTCTTTACTAGTATAGGAATACAGGTGGAAAAGCATACTTAATGTTTAATCATCAAAAGAAGAATAGTTTTTAGCACTGAATTTGCATGTTCCATTGGCTGTCTGTTTCACCACTGCTTCAGGGTGGCCTTGTGGCTGACTGATCAGTTTGTAAGAGCTGGGAGAACTCTTACAAATAGTATTAGAAGAAGGGGACTTTTTGTAGAAAAAATGCTGTTATTGAACCACTTAGGGTGAATTAAGTGCTAGGAACTATAATATTTCATTATTTTATCCTAGTACACGTCTGCATTTCTACTCCCAATATGCAATTTAAGCAAGATTTTGCTGCATCTACTCACTGACCTCTCTGCCCGCCCACCCATACATGTCACTCCCTTAGTTGAGGTACTAATTCCATAGTTACTTGTATATACAACAGCCAAGTTCTAAAGTAACGGTTTAAAGTCTAGAAACACCACTGCACTGTGTGTCTCCTACAGTCCGAGAACATTCTGTAAGAATCTTTGCAACAGATGAAAAAAATGCAGTGCATAATTTTTTCTTTAGCTGTATTTACTAGGCAGCTGAATGCAACTAGAAAATAGTTGCCTGGTTTGATTAATGATGGTCTTATTCAATATAGTTTTCTCAGCAACAAGACTGTATGGGGGAGTAAGTAATTCTTGGGGGCCTGGGTGTGGCAGCCTGGTGTTTAGCTAAGAGCTCGGGAACAAGGGTTGATTGGTCAATTATAGTATTTCTATTTTACTTTAGTTTTTGTGGCACTTAAACTCTGCATTTGCATGGGTTTGTGGTTGTTTGCACATTGCGCACCACCGCTGTGCTTTTAACCCTTTGCGACATATCTCAGCTGCATTTTTCCCCTTACCAGCACTCCTTTGTAAGTGAGGCCCTCTCTTGCAGCTACTGTATTGAGTTTTATCCAGCCCTACTCACATCTATAGGTACTCTCTTCAGGTAGTACCCACTCTACTATCCGTGACCTTTCTTCCACAGATTCTGACAACCATTGACGAACAGTTTCCAATAGTTTCTCTTGCTAGTCTGGTTGATATGGGCATCCTGAGACAGTGCATCAACTACCTCATGTACATGGACAGATATCTACTACTACCACCTAGGAACACAATATGTGAGAGATGCAATTACATTAAGAACCTAGAATCCTTGCTGTCTCAGTCACAAGCCAGTACATCTGGCACTGAGAAGGTTGCCTGCTCAAACTCCAAAAACATACTTCCGGTACTATTTCCGGTTTCTCTACTGATCTAGCAGCTACAACGAGAGTACTTTCAAATGCTGCATGCATTGATAGCGTTCAACAGGATGTAGCTATTGTATCAAATGATAGCAAGATCTCTAACAAGATCTCTAACAACGTTAAAGAAAAAACGGGACATAAAACGAAGAATATACCTCTACCGACACCATCTGCAGCATCGCACATTTCTAATAACTCTGCAACTGTGGATTCTAATCTGAAGGAGAGCAGAAATGATGCAAGCATTTTTTTAGACACCACCAAGAAGGGCGACTTCACTCTAAAGGCAGCACTTCCTTTCAGAACTCGAAGAGTTTTCCGCACAATGGACACATATCCAGGGCCAACCAGATGAAAGGAACAGTTCAGCTACACAAGAGGAGATGCATATAACTACAGGTCTGGTTATTAATATCTCCTCTTTTGAACTTAATCCTGAACAACTTAATGTACTAAATAAAGGGTTATCATTTGTACCTGCGAGGAAGGCAGATATAACTGAAATGTTGAAAGATCTAAGGCTACGAGGGAGAAATTTATCTTTGAAATGTATGTTTCCAGTAAATACAGACAATGTGCACAGTATTTACAAACAACCTAGTATATTTATACCAATTACTCCACCTGGGGTTCAAAGATTTATTGATATATGTGAAACTACATTCAGAGAAATAAGTGTATCTGATAGCAATGATTACTCTTTTTGTAATTTGACTTCAGGAGCAGAGAGCTCTGAAAGAATTAAGGAATTTACACACTCTGGTTATTAAACAAGCAGATAAGGGTGGTGGTATAGTTCTCTTAGATAAAGAACTATACGTACAACAAATGGAAAAACTTTTATTAAACACTGATACATACCAGTGCATTTCTAAACCTGCTGTAAATGCAATTATTGATAAAGTTTCGTTTTTCCTTTTTGATCTACTTATTACTGGTTTAATTGATGAACCACTTTTTAAATATTTTAATATTACTAAACCTGTTGTCCCTAGTATTTATGGTGTACCTAAGGTCCATAAAGATCTTTACACACCACCAATGCGGCCCATAGTCTCAGGGGCTGGCTGGTGCACTGAATCCCTTTCTATATATGTTGAAGGCAGCCTACATGGCCTTTTAGAGAATTGTCATACTATACTAAGGGATACCAAGATGTTCTTAACAAGGTTACATAACAGAATGGATAGTATTGATATGGATTTAGATTTTGTCTTGGTTACCATGGATATAGAATCACTATTCACCAGCATACCCAATACATGGGGCATTGAAATGACAAGAGAGTTTCTGACAGTTAACAAGTATTTTAATAATACCAAAATTCAATTGATTTGCAGTTTACTAGAAATTATCTTGGAAAATAACATTGTTACGTTCCAAGAACAGTTTTATTTACAGAAGGTTGGCGTAGCCATGGGGACTCCCTGTGCCAAAAGCTACGCCACCTTGCCTTGGTTTGCTGGGAAGAAGTTAACATTCTATCTGACAAGAATCCTTTCTTAGGACAAATACTATGGTATGTACGTTTTCTAGACGATGTCTTCATGTTGTGGAAAGGTAATGGTTCGGACTTTACCTCATTTTTACAATACCTACACACCACTGATTTTTTGAGATTTTCTCACTAGATCTCTGCCACTGACATCAACTTTCTTGATGTACACATTACTAGGTCTAGTTTAAATCAGTTAAATAGTACTATTTATTTTAAACCGACCAGAAAGAATGCACTTTTACATAAATCCAGCATGCACCCTAGACCTATACCTAAGAATGTACTTAAAGGCCAAGTCTTTAGGACCTTAAGACTACATGATAAAGATGAGGATGCAGAGATTGCACAACAGTTTAAAATCTGATTTTCTGGAAAGGGGTTACCATGATACTGACATTGATAAGACTATTTCCAATGTTTGGCAAATGAGACATACCAGATGTAGACCATACTTTCAATCTACTAGGAATGATTCTGCTGATAACAGTGTCGTTCCGACTAGTAATGATTTTAGAGTTGTGTTCCAATTTGCTAGTAACATTAACCAATACACTGATGTTATTAGGAGACATTGGCATCTGTTACAAGAGGTCCCTAACCTTAATGCCACAATTGCCAATACTCCACACTTTAGCTTTAGGAACAATAGGTCACTTAAACAGTATCTTTGCAACAGTGAACCACGCAACACTACATACATTTCCACCCGTCACGGCACTTTTCCATGTAGATCATGTAGTGCATGCCCATACATCTACAGTAAAAACATATATATTCATCCAACCAGACATTTTAAACTACATTCCAACACTTATTCAGATTGCAAGACTACTGACGTCATTTACTTTTGTTTTTGCCCGCAATGTCCTGCCTTCTACGTTGGCAAAACTAATAGGCTTTTTAAAGACAGAATTTTAGAACATATCCGTGACATTAGGAATAATAAGCAAACAAATGCACTTGCTAATCATATTATGTGCACAGACTCTTCTCATTCCTTCAAATTCTTTGTCTTGCAACACATATATAGAAATCTGAGAGGTGGAGATATAGAAAATGGTACAGAGAGCCATGAACAGAAATGGATACTGAAACTTAATGCAGAAAGATACCCAGACCTCAATGGTACCACCTCTTTGATTCCATTCTTGAAAGCTAGATGCATTAAACATTGACAATTTTTATTTTTATTGTTAACTTTATTATATTACATTTTATGCATATGCAAATGTATTTTATGCAGTATTTATTCAGCATTTTATATCTTATTCATACCATTACTATGCTCATGTTGTAACTGTCTCTTTAAATAACTTTTGGTGTATGACATCATTAATTGATGAGATAATTGTTTTTTTACCTATTTAAGCAGTGCTATTCACTTGATCTTTGTCTGATGAAGCAACTATTGTTGTGAAAGCGCTCACCTCTGTCTTTTACTTTTTGTTTTCATTAAACGTTATTGTGTGTTACCTTGGTGCATTGTGTTTATATTTTTGCTGTCTTAAATTCCCCTACTGATGTGAGCATCCTCCAAGAGGGCCTTACACAAACTAATGACTAGTGCCAGAAGCATGGCATTAAACTGAATGCCAAGAAATGCATCATTATCCCTTTTGGGGAAAATGGTGTCCCCAGTAATTATCACATTAATAACAATGTACTAAGCATGCAGTCAGTCGTGAGGGACTTGGGCATCCAGGTTGATAGCAGCCTGACTTTTGACCCCCATGTTGCCTCCGTTGTACAGAGGGCTTTCTATATCACCCACCTCATAAGTAAGGGTATTTCATCCAGGAACAAGGTTGTCATAACATCCCTGTACTCCTTTATCAGACCCAGTAATGAGTACAGTGCCCCCTTCGGCATGTACCCTGCCAAGCACATGCATCAGCTGGAGAGCCCACAGAGGTTTTCAACCAGGAAAATCCAGGGTCTCAAACGCTTATCCTATACAGATAGGCTAAAAGCCTTGTCCATCTAATTAGTCTCATACAGACTGCTCAGAGGTGACCTGTGTCTGACATACAAGGCCATCTCAGGCCCAGCCTTGATGGAGTTGCTGCATATCTGTAAGTCAAACAACACTTGTGCAACCCGCATGCAAGGCCTCAACCTGGTCTGTGAATTAATGGAACTTGTTGGTGGGATAGATAAGTGTCCCAAAGACTCTCCCATCTGTGGAATAGACTCCCTATCCATGTCAAGCAGAGTACCTCACTAGCCCTGTTTAAGAGGAACCTAGACAATTGGATTGGAAACAAAATATACCCCTGGTATCCCACCTGTGTCCCTGCTGGACTGCTGATCAGGGGCAACAGGTGCTGACTTTGTGGGAACATAGGTGAAATTTTTGGCTAGACTTAAGAGGCTCTGGGCCAGTAGCCTAGCATCATCCTATGAACCTATGTAACATAAAATTAGCAGGACTACAATTGTACTGAAACTGTAAAGAAATATTGAAGGATGGTGATTCAGAATTGTGCAGTTAAGAGATGACCTGTTTCAACATGAGACTTATTGGTTTAGCATGCGCAAAACAAGTTGCTTTATTAGAATAGCAGCGTACTGTAAAATAATATTGCTAGTAAAGTGGATGCCTGGATTCCTTTCTGTTATGGTTATATTGTCATGTATTCATTTTCTAACCACACAAGTTGACTATCCAAGCTGACCCATGTTAGCAATAAACTGAGTCAGACAAAATTGTACAAATCAGAAAATTCACAAATCAGCATGAAGGGAAGGTCATATTAGAGAAATGAAGGGGGGAAATTTGTACTGTGAAGTTATGTAATATGCCACAGGATGATTGTATTTGACCACGCTTAATACTAAACATTTTTCAAACCTTGAGAGACTGATCTTGACAAGCGCCTCTCTCCAACTGCTCTTTTTGTTGCACCAGCAGAGCTCATTTGAGTAACATCAGAGTAATCATAAGTAATTCATTACTCGACAGCCTTTTGGTTCGTTGTTTTGTGTTTTATCTTGGTACCACCCTACCCTGCAGAAAAGAGGACGACCTACACAACAGGATAGCAGTTGGCCTGGTGCAGTAATAACTCCAGCTTGCTCTTTGAAGAGCTGTATTGTTACTTATGTTTTCAAACAAAAGCATGACTGATAGTGACACTGGAAAGTGCTTGTTAGGAGCAGATTGTAGGCGGTTCTTTCTTAACATTCATTTGGAGTGTGGTAACTCTACTTTAACTGATCCACTGGAACTTCTAAAAAAGGTAGGTTTTTATTAGCTTCTCTGATGTGCAGCTACAGCACCCTGAGATAAGCCAGTTCTCAGTAAGTTCTGTTTGCTTACCTACCTTTTTTTAGATTGGAACTAAAGTTAAATTTTATCCGTCTTGTGTACAAGAATTATCCTTGCACAAGAGCTACATTAAACTGCTTGTAATTAATATGTAGTCCAAAGACATGCATCTGGAGCATTTCTCCCTGGGCCTCTGCTGAAAACAGGCTCTGTGGAACCTAGTCGGATTTTCCCGGTTAACAAATGTTAAATAAAAATAAAAAAATAAAAAATGTAGTCGTATCCTGACTTTGCTGGAGCCCTGTTTTAATAGGCACTCTGTTTCTCAGACATGTTAGCTGTAGCAGAAACGATGTTACTGTACTATACACTGTGTTGCAACATGACACCTCCTTCAGCCCTTTAGTAACATTGTTTGCTGAAAGCTGAACGTGTTTTTTATTTAAAAAAAAAAAAAGCCTTGTTAAGATTAGTTCTGCTAGAAGAAAATGCCACACTAGATACTTGGTTATTTTTCTTAGGTTTTTCTCAGATTGTTGCCTTGTCACAGAACCAAACTGATTTTAAGAACAGTATTTTGGACTGCCTTATGCAGAGCTCAGACTTCTATGTGGTCAGTATATAAACAACACTTCAGGGTACTTGTCTAGAATATTTTTTATTCTGTAGAAGTGGAGTAAGTCATTTTAATATCTCCTTACAGCTCCAGGGTCTTGGTTTCAGCAATGAATTTTGTTCACTAGCTTTGTAGAGTTTGCATGTCCTTTTTGAATATGCCTATGTTTTTTTTTTTTTTCTTCTTCAGGTATTCTACAGTTTCTTTCTACCTTCTAAGAACATGCTGGTTGGCTGGCTACACTAAAATCTTTTTATATTTACATTTGCTTTTGTGGGCAGGGTTATGGTTGGAGTGTCTATGGACTAGCCTATTTACATTTACCCAGAGATATTAAATAAACACGCACAAGTAAAAACAAATGGAGATAGTTGTACAAATAAGAACAGATTTTTAATGTGGAACCATCCCCTCCCCACATGCAGATTACCAATGGAAGTGAATGGTATTTTGATGGTAAAAGATTGCTATTTTTTGTTGTGTCTTTCGGCTTTTTCCCGTTTAGGGGTCGCCACAGCGGAACTCCGGTCCACTAATGATTGGTAGTTGATTTTTACGTGCCAAGTTACCAGCCCTGACGCACAACCTTCAACGAAGATATGCCCATTCACACATGTCTCCACGCAGAAGACGCTCTAGCTGAGAATCAAACCAGACATAGACCGTAGCACCACCACCGCGGTCTATGGTAAAAGATTGCTTTTGATATTTATTTTAATGCAAGTACAGCTGTGATGTTATAATATGTTGCTTCTGTTTATTGTGTGCTCATATGACAAGTATTTGTTTTTGGCAACATCTTTTAAAAGTGGTTAACTTTAAATACATATATTATTTGCATGATTCAAAATGCACTTTTAAAACTGATAAATTAATGGCTGTGGTCTGTTTGTTAGCAGATTCCTCACTTATAGGTAGTGGTCCCTGTCCAGCAGTAAAGGATCTCGTTTTCTAAAGTACTGACCCCGAATCATGTGTGTAATTCACATTGTGTTGCGTACTTCTTGTCTGCTAGCAATGGTTATGGGGGGAGGGTTTTGCATAATGGCTAAGGTGTTAGCGTTTGTGGTAGATTAAGCCCACTGATGTTCATCGTGTTTCACTGTTGCAGTCATTACAATTGGGTTATCCTGCTGGCAGGCTACCCGCAGTTGGCCTGAATTCCAAAGTCCTGGTCCAGTGTCGGTTGCTGTCACCTCCTCCCTGACGTCAGTGCGCCAGGGGTATAAACAATGCAGCCAATGCCATTTTCTTCAGTCTTTCTTGCCGCGGGGTGCCCGAAGCAAAAGCAATTCGCAA
Source organism: Protopterus annectens (assembly GCF_019279795.1). Taxonomy (NCBI): domain Eukaryota; kingdom Metazoa; phylum Chordata; order Ceratodontiformes; family Protopteridae; genus Protopterus; species Protopterus annectens. The sequence continues at coordinate 865,569,687 of NC_056748.1, read as the reverse complement.
GTGCCGGTCGGCCGACTCCGGAGATTTTCAAGTTCGAATTTCAGATCTGAAATCTTCATTAAAGCTAAGTATCCCATTGGGGAAACTTTTTTTCTTGCTCCAGACGGATGTCAGAAAAAGTTAATTGTATTTCTTGTGGGAAGCAAATACCTCATAAGGATTTTCATTCTTACTGTATTCCTTGCCTAGGCCCTGACCAGAACATTGCTAGTTGTCGATTTTGTGCTAGATTTAACCAACGCACTATTAAGCATTGGTACGATTTTGCATTTCATTATTTTGGTAGAAGACTTAATTATATAATGCCGTTGGAACTGCTGACTACCGGAATTTATAAAAAGCGCAAAGACAAAGAAAAGGACAGGCTACCTCAGAGCCACAGGCCACTTCCGACTCCCACGTGGAGCTGACTAGGCCACTGGAAACGCAAGGTATTTGACCCTCGGAAACTATTCCCTCAGATGGGTCTGGAGCCGCTGAGCAGGCATCGGCTACTGAGGAGGTTTTCAGGCCTACACAGCTATATGTAAAAACGACTTCAGCTTCAAAGGCAAAGACTAAAGCACCTCTAAAGACAAGGAACCAAGTACAACATTCCCCTGGACAGGCCTCCATGCCTAAAAAAACAGATGCTTAAAATGGCCGAAGACCTAATTACTTTGATCAGGGGGTTCCCATCCCCCTCCAGATAAGAGACCTAGGCAAGAGACAGAATATGAAACTTCAGATCAGGTTTCCATTTCCTCTGATTCCTCTTCTGAACAGGGATACTCTCCTCCACTTTGAGGATTCGAATGCTGAAGAATCTATCCCTTCAGCCTCTCCTCCTGAAGATTATTCTTTTGGGGAGACCCTGCATACTATGAGGGAGCATTTTCATTGGGAGAGCCAAGATTACTCAGAATCTAAGAAAAGGTCAGAGATTTTCTTTTACTACCTCAGCACAGGCCCCTTGCTATTCCTCCTGTTTTAGGCATTGTAGATGTATTTATAGAGTCCAGTTTCACTCCTGACTCTTTACCTCCAGCTCCTGTTAAGCCAGACAGATACTACAGGGTTCCTGATTCACATAAATTTCTTTATAAAAACCCTGCTGCTGACCCAGAAACTTTATCTCAGGGTCCCAAAGGGGTCAAGGCGTCCACTGCAAAAAACTCTATCCCCTCTGATAGGGATTCTAGGGCCCTGGACAGATGGGGAAAAAGATTTGCACTTCTGCTACTTTAGCTGTAAGGGCCTTAAATTGTCAGTTTCATATGCTTAAATATCAACAATATCTTATGTCATTACTAAAACAGAAAATGTTGACAAATTCTGAATGTGCAGAAAACAAAGAAATGCAGGATTTATTGCATGCAGCTGAACAAGTGGGAAAGCATACTTTGCAATGTGGTTTTTATTCTCTGGAGGCATCCTGCAGGGCCACTGTTACGGGTTCTGTCATTAGGAGGCATGCTTGGTTAAAGGAACAGAATCTGCCTGATCATGTTAAAGCAAAATTATTAGATGCTCCATTACAGCATGATACCTTGTTTGGTGTTAAAGCAGAAGAGGTGTTGAAGAAAATGGAGGACAAAGCTAAATCTATGCAAACAGTCAAGGATTTCTTACAGGTACAACCTCCCAGATTTAGCAGGAACAGGCCTGGAAAAAATTGGTCCTTTCCAGTGTCAGACAGGCCACAAAGAGGCAGATACAGATGCCCCAGAGGCAGATCCCAGCCCCAGGGCTCATACAGACCTAAACAATGGGGTGCTTCTACATCCAAAAGCGGAGAAGATAAATCACAGCCATACAGGAAACAGTCTCAATGACTTTCCCCTGCCAGCACCAAGCACTTATCTTCTGGCAGCCCCTTTAGGGGGAAAACTAGCACTTTTTCCACAAAATTGGCATACGATTGCCCAGGACAAATGGTTCCTGAATATAGTTTCTCAAGGCTACAGGTTCCATTTTCACACCCTGCCAAGGGCAAACAGAATGCCAGACCTGCCACACAATCAATGGGCAGAGGCTCAAAAACAAGTTTCAGCCCTCATGGACATGAGGGCCATATAGTGAGTGCCACCGCAAGAGCAGGGACTAGGATTTTACTCAAGACTCTTCTTGGTGCCCAGAAAGGAGAATGCATGGAGACCAATACTGGACCTGTCTATTCTAAACACATTTCTGGATATTCCGAAATTCAGAATGTTGACTCTGCAGCAGCTTCTGCCCGTGCTGGGAAAGAAGGCATGGCTTGTGACTTTAGACCTAAAAGAGGCATACCTGCATGTTCCAATCCTGCATTCATGCAGAAGATGCCTCAGATTTATAGCTGGCTCAATGCACTACCAATTCTCTGCACTGCCCTTTGGCTTATCTACTGCGCCCAGGGTCTTCCCAAAATGCCTGGCACCAGTAATTGCATTTTTCAGACAAAGAGAATACAAATTTATCTTTACATGGACGATTGCCTTATTGAAGCAGAGAACAAGGACATTTTACTACAGCATCTGACGTTTGTAAAAAGATTACTAACATGCCTAGAGTACACAGTAAACAAAAATAAATCAAAACTAGTACCCTCACAAGAGATAATATTCCTGGGTGCAAGCTTAAATACAACTGCCCAGATGGCTTATCTCATGCCAGACAAACAAAGACAACTGACTACTTATTTCAAAATGTTGGCAACAAAGACCCAGTTATCTGCAAGAAAAATTCTGCAGGCTTTGGGCTTCATGGCATCCTGCATTCTGCTAATTCCATATGCAAGACTGCATATGAGGAAACTACAATGGGGTCTAAAAAGTGTTTGGGCTCAACATTGCCACAGCCTGGAAACAATAATTACCCTCATTCCCTGCCTGCAACAGGAGTTTTGATGGTGGGCAGAGGCCTGTCACCACAACAAGGGACAGCCTTTCATTTTACCCACAGCCAGGCAGACATTAACAGATGCATCGGATTATGCTTGGGGGGGCCCATATGGCAGGAAGATGTATTCAAGGCACATGGTCCGCAAGCCAAATGCATCTGCATATCAGTCACAAAGAGATGCTAGCTGTTCAGAATGCCCTGACAGCCTTCAAGGATCTACTTCATCCAGGACAACTATTGATAAAGACGGACAATACTTCAGTCATTTAGTACATAAACAAGCAGGGAGGCACACATTCCTACCCTCTCTGCAGACTAGCCATGACTTTGTGGGACACAGCATTGACTTACCAAATACATCTGCAAGCACAATACCTGCCAGGAAGGATAAATTCTCTGGCATACGAACTAAGCAGAAACCTAATGGATCCCCATGAGTGGAAATTGGATCCACAAGTCTTCAGCATGATAACAAGGAACTGGGGATGCCGAGACATACCTCGCCTCACAACTGCCAACTACAGAAATTCTGCACAAGGACTTATCACAAGCTAGCATGGAAAGTGGATGCTCTGTCTTTCAACTGGAAAAACTTAGCAGTATATGCCTTTCCCCCACTGCCTGTCCTCCCCAGGGTACTCCTAAAGGTCAGACAAAAGAAGCCAAAAATGATACTGATTGCCCCAGACTGGCCCCGACAGCACTGGTACCCAATCCTAAAGAGCTTGTCTCAGTGCCCAGCCTGGACATTGCCTCAGATTCCTCACTTACTGACTCAACAAAACAGATCCTGCACAGCCATCTCAGGACCTTAAACCTGGCAGCATGGCGGATAATGTAACCATTCAAAACACGCCTCTCTCTAAAGCAGTGATGGATGTTATTTTGGAGGCCAGGAGGCCTAGCACCAGAAATTCTTATGCAGAAAAATGGAACAGATTCTGTGCTTGGAACCAGGCACGAGGAATTGACTCGATTGTACCAAATATTCTTCAGATTTTACAATACTTAACTGAGATGTTGGACAAAGGCCTATCCTTTTCCTCAGTTAAGATTCATGCCTCTGCCATTTCATCTCACTACAATACAGAACCACCTCTATTTTCTCATCCATTACTAAGGCAGTACCTCAGAGGGGCCAAAAACATAAGACCTCCAAGGAGAGCACCAATACCTGCATGGGACCTAAATTATGTCTTGGAAAAACTCACACTGCCTCCTTTTGAGCCAGCCTCTACGGCTGATATAAAATTCTTATCTTGGAAAACAGCTCTGCTCCTAGCAATAACCTCTGCAAGATGAGTCTCAGAGTTACAGGCACTCATGGCTGTGGAACCCTTTATCATTTTCCATCAGGACAGGGTTTCTCTGAGGACAAACCCGACATTTATGCCTAAGGTAGTGTCCACTGTGGCCCTGAATCAAACAATTAATTTGCCTACCTTTTATCCAAACCCCCAGAATAAGGGTGAGAGACTTCTGCAATCTTTGGACTTTCACAGGCAGCTACGCTTCTACTTGGACAGAACCAAAACTTTCAGAAAGACTGAGCAACTTCTAGTGGCATATGCTGCAGGATCACAAGGAAAGGCTATCTCAAAGCAGACTATTTCAAAATGGATAGGCCCCACTGCATTAGTTTCTGCTATTCACAGCATGGCAAATCAGTGCCTAAGGGCATTAGGCCACATTCAACCAGAGCAGCAGCCACTTCAGCAGCCTTCCTCAGAGGGGAGTACCAACCAAAGACATCTTAGAGGCTGCAACTTGGAGTTCAGTGCATACTTTTACAAAGCACTATCACTTACCTCTCTACTCTAAATCTAGAGCAGGCTTGGTCACTGCAGTTCTGCAGGGCCTCATAGCCTCTCCTAATCCTATTTAGCCCCAGCCGCCCAACCTTAGCTTTGGGATTCAACCCAATTGTAATGACTGCAACAGTGAAACACGATGAACATAGTACAGTTGTGTACCTACCATAAATGTAGATGTTCGAGTGTATTCACTGTTGCAGTCCAGGTTACCCACACACTGTCCCCCTTTCCTTTGCTGGGCCTTATCTGTACTACTCTATTCTATACAACTTATGTGGTCTATTTGCTTATAGATGAAGGTAGAATTTTGATTTACTGCATGCATGTTTATTGGCATAAATTAGCCTACCCTTTTGGGGGCACCTGACATCTGGGACAAGAAAAACTGAAGAAAATAGCGTCAGCTGCATCTTTTATACCCTGGCGCACTGACGTCAGGGAAAAGGCGACAGCAACCGACGCCGGACCAGGACTTTGGAATTCAGGCCGACTGCGGGTAGCCTGCCAGCAGGATAACCCAACTGTAATGACTGCAACAGTGAAGACACTCAAACATCTACATTTATGGTAGGTACACAACTGTACTTTCCGCATTGTGCTGTCATTGCTCCACTTAAGTGATTTACTCTGTATAATTTATTAAACTAAAGGTAAAACAAGTTTGCTGGTTAAGCACTTTCATCTGTGTAATTATTCAGACGAAAGTGCTTAACTAGTAAACTTGTTTTAACTTGAGATTAATAAAGTCGGGTTTTTCTCTCTCTCTCTCTGTGGTACAGTTGCCGTGTTTTGGTTGTTTTCTCCTGCCCTGGCCAGCCAAAATCTGCCTTCTCTATTCGGATGCTCATACAGTGCCCAGGCCCCTCGAACTATGTGAGAAAGAGGCAGTGTCATCAAAGCCCACTTAAGTAAGATCGGCTTCTTCTTTGAGCACTTTGCTTTTGCCTGTATAGCTTTTTTGGTCATAAAGGGTGATCTTTGGGTGTTCCAGGTTCTTGGTGATTAACAAGAGGGATACAATTGTATCTTGGCATTTTAATTGGTGAATACACTCCCTCTTCAAATATCTGAGCAGAATCTGTGTAATCAGGTTGGGCTTTCATGTCTACCTGTAGCATTTCAAATTACAAAGCCATGTGTATGGCTAGGGTCAAGGAATGTAAAAGATGTATGTATTAAAATGTACCTCCCAATCCTTAACATGGATACATTTAAAAGATGTGGGTGCTGGGAGTGGGAAACGCATTGTAACAAGTCTTAGTGGTGATCGTGACTAAAAGTACAAATTATTTTTTTTGTTTCTAACAGGCTGCTGTGAAATGATTGTTCCAGTTTCTAAGCTCTGTAATTTGAGGTACAGGAGAGAGGGGTGCACCACAAATACAATAAAACGAGGCTGACAAAATGGTGAGAAGCCTACAGCAGCATTTCCATTACACTGCTTGTATGTCACAAAGATTTAATGCAGGGTGACCCTGTAAATAGGGAGCAGCTTCTCACCCCTTCTTTTTACTCCTGCTTTATCTTGGCATTCTGCTTCACCTATAGTCGCCCCCCCCCCCACCCCCATGTTTAATCTTAATTCTCACAACCCAAATGGCTTGTATTTTCTCTGTGCCCAGTTTGTGATTACATTTGGAAAGTTTGTTTTACAGCTTCAGGATGCTATGATTCATATCTTAACTTAATTTCAAGTAAACCCTGTGATTTGTATGCCAGTTATTTTGTACTTCAGGTTTTTCATCATACATGCATACCTCTCAAATGTTTCTAAAAATTGGGCCAAGAGAAGCATGGCACGTAGACAAAGTGTACATGACTGTTATTTGCATGGGCTTCTGGGAAGTACAGAGGGCTGTCAGCACACAGTAGTAGAAAGAGGGCAGTATTTTAAAGGTGGCATTCACATTTACATATATTTTGGTTGAAGGGTCACAGCCATGGTCAAGATATTTTTTTCGTACAGTGCGAAAGTAGAGTGTTCCACATTTTGACTGTTTGTTCCACATTGGCCTCTTAGTAGGTTGAGACCTACAGAGTTTGAGTCTCACCTTTGAGGGAAATTGGCTAGGCTTAAAATGGCCCGCATTGGCAGTTAGCCTTGTATTTACCTATGAACTTATTACAACAAAGAATACAATACACTGAATAGATGAGGTTCACTTAGAAGTGTAACACTTAAGTGATCAGTGTATGTAATTTGAGCTGTTTCTATTGTTTTATATATTCGTGTTTTTAGCTGGAGAGTAATTTTTTTATGCAACATTTAGAGGAAAGTTAGATAATTCCTGTCCTAAAATATTAGGTCATTTGCCATTTTTCAAGTTTTTTTCAGGACTCTGCTGCTCAAATAGTGGCTCCCCCTGTGTAAAGAGGGCAGGTGGTAACCCTACTACAAGTATATTGCACTAACAGATGTATTTCTTACAACAGTATGTATGTGTAGATATGCTGGCTGCATGTAAATACTTCCATTTGCATGTGTATCATGCTGCCTGCCATAGCTGCAACATGCATGCGGTGTTTTTTTTTTTTTTTTTTTACAGCAGTATAACAATTGATTTCTGCCTGAGATAGCTGGATTATGATTCAGGAGAGGTCATTTAAGCTTGCATGTTAACACAGTCAAGGAACAGAGGTGATACTGAGGTCAGTTTGCAGATATGAGCACCACAATAACCAGTGCTAACTTCAGGCTTCTTTTGGGACAATACTACACAGAGCAGCCACTGGCTGGCTCCTAGAGCGGATACCTTTAATAGCTTAGTAGTACATTAGAATTTTACTGCATTGACTAGAAAAAAGTGGTGCTTCTGGGCTTTGTAAGTTGGGATGTAGAGTTTTTGTTGGTCTGCCACTAGCATATGGGATTAAGGCTATTAGCTCTTAATGTTAATACTCGAGGTTTGATTCCTCCAGCCTACATCTGACCACTGAAAATCTAAGCAAGTCAGTTAACCTGACAGTGTTCTCTGTTTCTCGGAAAGTACACACGTGTGACCAGTGGGCTTACCTGTTTAACAACTACCCAGAGTAAATAAAAGACCAACTTTGTGGAAGTTGCATGGCCTTTGCTGAAACACATTTCTGCAGCTATGAGGAACAGGAGTCCTGTCTCACACTTTAAATATAAAGAAAGTTGGAGTACAGTCTGGTTTAGTAGTTTTATAACACTGTTTATGGAAATCTTTGTTGTAAATCTGAAATATTTTTTTGAAATGACACAGAAATGATTTCATGTACTGCAGACATGAATACTTGAAGATGTATTCACCTTTCTGCTGGCCTTTTTAGTCACAGAAAACCTGGTGAAAGTCTGGCACCTGCAAATTTCCTGTAGCCCACACTTTTGCTTGCTTTTACCATGCCTGCTGCTGATCATGTAGATGGTAACAGGAAAGTTGTGGTGGTCGTGTAAGCTGTGGTGTTGGATAGGAATGTGGTTGTTTTCTGTTATGGTATTGTCACAGATTTGCTGTTTCATAGATGTGCTTCTGTTAGCAGCTAAAAGCTCTGCAGTCACTATGGATATTACTATTTGGAAGATTATAATGCCTTTGCAGTACATTATCAAATATGAGTCAGAATTTACAAAGAAGAAAAGTAGCAAATATGACTCGCCCCCAATCTAGTTACAGGGATCCTGCAGTTATAATTAAGAAAGTCACAAAGTGGAATATTTGCACTCCATAAGATTCAAAGCTTTGTCTGTTTGAACTTGCAATCCCCTGCTGCCATGACAGATCAGATCTCTCCCACTGCTGTCCTCCAGCTGAGCTTCTGCTGATGATTGCAAGAGCTGAAGAGGGACATTTGTAATGACTGTATCATCGCTGAAATGTTCTGTGATACTGCTTGTAATTAAGAGACAGCTATGAAGCTTATATAAAACCCTGCAGCCAAGCTGCTATACTCTGTCATCAGAGGCTTAAATGGGTACAGCAGGGTCCATTTTATTTCTTTGGCCTTTAATAGCTTTACTGGTGCAGTAGATGCAGTCTGACTGTTTTTGAAATGTGATCAGAGGAGGTGCACATCGGACGTTTTTTTGAAATAGTATTACTAATAGTATTACTACTTGCATGGATCATGCTATCCCTAACGGAACTAAGACACTATCCTCCAAAAAAGGAAGCAAATCTGGTGGTCCCCTGCCATAAACAAACTCTACAACAGAAGACAGAAACTGTTGCAAAAAAGAGTAAAATCCCATGATTGGAGGAACTCCTTGGTCAGCCTCAGTAAGATGCTGAGATCCCTCATAAAATCCTGCAAAGCTAGTTATGAAAACAAAATCACCACTGATTCTAAAGACAGCCACAAAGCATTCTATAGCTATGTTAAGAATTTCAATGGTAACACTCAGATCTGCTCTGTGTTACAGCACAATGGCATTAAATAGAAAGCCGACTGATATTGCCAGCATCCTGGCAGATAGGTTCAGTGCTAACTTTACCACCCTCTCACCCCCTAAAGGGCCCGTCTTGTATACCGGAAGAATGCAAGGTTCTTGTAAACACGGCTGCACAGGGAAAAAACACTGTCCAAAGCCAAGAACACAGCATCCATGGGACCTGACAACATTTCAGGCTGCTTTCTACACAAACTGCAGAATGAACTGCCACCCCTCCTAAGTACCATGTTGAATCATAGCCTCACCTCAAGCTTTGTGCCCACTGAATGGTGCAGAGCAATGGTTATCCCACTCCACAAAGGGGAAGCCACCATGGACCCCAGGAACTACCGCCCCATTAGCCTAATGAGCCTGGTCTGCAAGGCCATGGAATGTATCATCATCATCATGGATCTTGTACACAAAGACATTGGTAATCTCCAAACTCTGGACCCCACCCACTTCGGGTTTGTAAAAGGCAGATCATGTCTCTTAATCCTGATAGACTTCTTTGAAGCAGTCACCAAAGCCGTAGACAAGGGTAAGGTGGTTCACACACAGCCTATCTAGATCTTGCCAAGGCTTTTGACACCATCCCCCACTCTGGAATTATAGATAAACTCACTAAACTAGGTATAAATCCATATGTCACAAGATGGGTTGCCAACTGGCTCACTGACAAAACCCACACTGTGAAAGTAGCAGACTCCAAATCCAACTTCAGGCCAGTGACAAGTGGAGTACCACAGGGTTCAGTCCTGGGTCCTTTCCTGTTTGTCTACTTTTCTGAAGTACAGGCTAACACAGAAGGTCTTTGGCTAACAAAGTTCACAGATGACTGCAAACTAGGAGCCATAATCAAAACTCCTAATGATATGGACATCCTACAAAAGGGCCTCATGGAGACAGATGCTTGGAGTCAAAGCCATGGCCTCAAGTTCAATGCCAAAAAGTGCATTGTCATCCCTTTGGTAAAAACTCTGTACCCATGAGCTACCACATAGGTGGTAGTCTACTTAACACCAAATGTATGATGAGACCTTGGGACCAAGGTGGACAGTAGTCTCTCCTTTGATAATCACATCGCCACAGTAGTCAGGAAATCATATGTGGCACACCTCATCACAAAAGGTTTCTCATCCAGGAAAAAAGTCATTGTCCCCCTCTACTCGTCGCTCATTAGACCCATTATAGAGTACAACACCCCTTTTGGTATGTACCTCACAAGACATCTACAACAACTGGAAAGGCCGCAGAAATACCTCACAAAGAGGATTACCAGCCTCAAACAGATGCCCTATGCAGACCATCTCAAAAAATTCCAGCTTTACTCTGTTACATATCGCCTACTCAGAGACGATCTCTGCCTAACATACAAAGCTATGTCAAACCCAGAGCTGTTGGCCATGCTCCACTTAAAGAAATCCCAATCCCTCTGAGCTACACGCTCTAGGGACCTAAACCTTGTCACCACAATAAACAGAACATGCCGGAGGGGTAGATTCCTGTCCCAGAGACTTCCCATACTCTGAAACAAACTACCTATCTATATCAAACAAAGCTGCTCATTAGCACTGTTCAAGAAAAATCTTGATTGGCTGGGAAATAGGAAATTCACCCCGGGGATCACCTCTGTGGCTCTGCTCGACGGGGGCACAGGAAAGTAATTTTCTTGGGTGGCGAAAGCCAGGGTACTTTTTTGGCTAGGTTTGTATTGGCCCTAGGGCCGATAGGTATGAACCTGTTTGTTTTACCAGGATAGTCTGACTGGACAGCTAGTGTCCATTTTCAACGGAGTCCTGGGGAGAAAAGCTCCAAGAAGTTAGTGTGAATACATGGTTTAAAACGAAACAATTAGTAGGCTGCTGACATTTTTTAGAAGGTGAGACAGTTGAATGTAATAATAGTAGTAGGTTAATAAGTGGTAGAATGCTAACATGTAAAAGGCAAAAACTGTTAAATGCAATACATGCTCATAGTACAGTTATGTGATCAGTAGTAGTGCAATATATGTACATAAGGTACTGACAGTTAAGTACATATTTACAGTATTTACAAAATATACAATGCACATAGGTGGACCAACATGACAGTGAAAGGTATGCATCAGAGGCCTCAGGGGGTAACCTGCCTGCAGTGTGGGGTGGATTCAGGGGGTCATTGCAGTTGCAAAGGGGGTTAGTGAGAAGGTGTGATCTGAGGAGGTCTTTAGATGTGGATGTGTGATTTTGTAACCTGAGGTCAGGATGGAGAGTATTCCATGCTTTTGCAACCTCATAGGAGAGTAGGGCTTCTCCAGAGCTGTTCTTGGCGTGGATTGACTTTGATCAGGGCTTTGTTACTGGATTGTAGTTCCCTGTTGGAGTTGTAGAAATTTAAAATGCCAGTTAGGGCAGGGTTTTTCTCAGGATGGTATAGAGCTTGATGAGTTATGTTGAGTGGTGGTAGCTTAGTAAGTTTGGAAATTCTAACCAGATTAGTTTATGTAGGGACTGGCAGTGGTGTGAATGTGATTTAGCATTGGCTGCAATCCTAGCTCTCTTGTTGTAGCATGTGGAGAGTTTGTTCAGGTCAGTTTTATTAATGGTGATTAGGACTGTTGATATTTTGTCCACCTGGCACCATCTTTAAAATTGTTCAGACAAACCTCTAAAAAAAAAATAAGGCCACACTTATATTTCAAGTACTTAAGTATGAATATGCTTACAATACTCCTGATATTTGACAATCATTGCGACGCCCCTGCACTGGCCGAGTAATCAAGGAGCCTCAATCCTCACCACTAACACCAGTGAGGGGCGTCCACATTGGGAGGATGACAAGTACACACACAGTAAAGTACAATTTTCCTTAAGAGCACACATAGATCACAGTCAGTCTGTGGCTGGTTTCTCTCTCTCTCTTTCCAGATCCCCAATAAGACTCCCCACTGGCACAGCTGTAGGGTTAAGATCTCAGCCGAGTGGTCAAGCGAAAACCTCCAACACCCCCTCTGTCCAACCAGTGCTTCGTGTCCCTGCCCAAGTAGCTCACACACACACACACACACACACACACACACACACACACACACTTTGATGTTTGATTTATATACAAACACACAGACACTCCTGAGGAAGGCTGGCACAGGTTCACTAACTATGCCCACTTCTGCCCAGACTGTAAGGTAGTACCAGCTGCTACCAACCACTCTTATCAGCTACTGTAAGTCCCTTCACAAAGGGTGACCAATTCTACTGTGTAATGTTACTGTTATCCAAATGGTGTGACCAGAATTTTTAAGGATATTTAGGAGTGGCCTATACAGTATCCCCAAATACATAAGTACTCGAAGAGCTTAAATATCTCTAACAAACCAGCCATAAATTAAAAGGTTTAAATATATTTAATAATAAAAGCACAAGGCAGTACTTAATAAATCAGCACAGTGACAACAGAGTTCAGAATCACAGAAAATACTTTAAAACAACATTGCAGGACCGTCTCACATAAATACAGAAAACATCTAGACTAATCTTGCTATATTCCTATCTTTCTCTAAGAGAAATACTATGATCCAATTCTTACTTACAGAACAATGACAAGTGCTGGTGAGAGGATGTTGTCCTATCCAAAACGAGATACAAAATGCCCAGAATTCTCTCCAGGATGGTTCTTAAATTAATAATACACATTTACTGCTGGGTTAGCTAGATGACATAACTATTTGACACCTGCCTCTAGTCCTAAGGCTAAATAGATACCAACAGAATTTAACATGTCTCTGAAAAATACTTATCGCTTAGAAGCTTACACTTATCTCTTAGAAGCTTGCCTGAAACTGGAAGTCGTAAACCAATTAACACTTTTACATTTAAACCTAGTAATTATTTCTGTCTTAAGACAATCGAAAGAAACTCTAGCTGTCGACATTCTGTCTTGCTGAAACTGAGAGATAACACAATCGTAAACAATTTCAGCTTATTTTCTTGAGAGTTTGCAAGTTAACTCAATGTTCCAGCTTCTTACTAGCAAAAACATCCATTTGCATAGGTATATTGTTTATACACATTTCTGCTCTTTTCCAGCAGGGTACACTGTGGTTATGTTCTCGAAGCTCAGTAAAGAACACAATTTTCTTACATTTGTAGGACAAGCATACAAATCATATTACTATTCACAAATGACGTAGGATTATTTACAAAATTCTAGCTGTCTGGGCTGGCAGAATCTTGGATTATCACAATCATATCGAAGTATAAAGAGAGGGCTCTTTAACACCGCCTGTAGTCGTGACTCCCTGTAGGTCACATACTTGTCCAACTTTGTATAAATCTGGTTTAATGTAGCTATCACCTGACTTGCATCCACTTGGTCATGTGATTCCTCCAACAGAATCTCACAGTCCATTCCTTTCACTGCCTTACTCTTTGCTGGAATTGACAGCACCACCTATACTTGTGAAATGTCAGACTGCCAAGCTTTTTCTTCTTGCTGTTCTTTTTCATCAGCATTCACCTCCCAAAACTAAAACTTTTCTGATTTACCAGAAAGGCTGGAAACCGCTCTTTACATGGAATCATTCACATTTAAATCTAATTATTTTTGGGATGAGGACCTCCATAAACAGGTTGTTACTTTTCTGTTGCTGATACAAATTTAATAACCCAAATCTTTTGCATTTATTTTGTGACAACAAAGTAAGTACATTTTTGTTTATTGAATGATACTTAAACAAAAGCATAGGAACATGGCTGAATGTACATTTTCCAAAACATAGAATATGTAGGGGGTTAAGGTAAAGGGTTATACTTTACTTGGGTAGTGTACACCAGGGCTAGAGATTAGCTCTGGGGCAGGTACAGATTTTGGGTTGTATATTTTCTTCTTAAATTCTGACAGGTGTAAATTTAATACTCTGGGAAAATTCAGGCATGGTTCTGAATAAATCCTTGCTCATAACTGACAGTTTAAATTGACATGTACTTAAAACTCATAGATTTGAGTTTGTTTTTCTTTCTAGTCTGAGTGCTTGTAATTCTACAATCTCAAAATATTTTTGCAAAGGGGAGTTTGTTCCCGTTACCCTTTACTTTATTATTCTTTACAGTGAGGTAGCTAACCTTGGGCAGAGAGTGGTCAGTGCCAAGCAGTGAAAAAAAAAACAAAAAACAAACTGCCATTCCATCTCCATGAGACTGTAAGGCCAAAAAGTGTAGACACCGTACACCTTCAGCAAAGCATATTTCTTCTCTATGGAACAAGCAACAGTGTGTGAACACCTGACATCATGTACAAGTTATGTTCATTTAGCTGTGATATGATCAATTTCTTACTGCAAAACTGACTGTAAGCCTCTCCAGGGAATACCTGCATAGAGTATTGTGCTGAATACTTGGATTATTAGTTAGTGGAACCCCAGTAACTCCATTCTTCTTTTGCAGCCACTTACACTTTGCATAAACCTTTCTGAGGTGTAGTATCTTCTAAATGAGAGCATTGTTTTGGTACACAGATGCTTTCCTACATTACCTTGCTGATCCTTTTATTGCATGTACCTGATAAGTGTGTATATTTGCTAGTATTTTCCATAAGGCCTAATGTATTTTTCATAAATATCATAACAAGAGATGTTTACGGATTCCTGCAGATCATAGAAGTGATCTTATGTTAACTTATTAAATCTAAATTTGACAAGCTGTTTTAATTTGCATTTTGCATAGCATTTTGGATTACAGTAAAATAATAAAATACCAACAGATGAATAAAATGCCAGAAAATAAATGCCACCTCCTTTCCGTAAACCAAATCCATGATTTATTGTTGGCGCTTTTGTTCGCTCACAATGAAGGACTTCATTGTGAGCGAACGAAAGCGCTAACAATAAATCATGGATTTGGTTTACAGAAAGGAGGTGGCATTTATTTTCTGGCATTTTATTCATCTGTTGGTGGATTTTGTTTTTCTAAAATAATAAAATACTACAGTCTGTGAAAGGTTCAGCTCCCCCCCCCCCCAATAAGCACACCCCTTATATAAGGGAGACATTCTATGTCCTACCCCCTATAGATGTTATCAACTGTCATATCTGATGCAACTGCTGTTTCCCTGCTGCTGTGACTTTAAGTGCAGTTGCTGAGTCACTTTCAGTGAAATGCGCACTTCCAGCGACTCATCGACAAAGTCTGTGCTTACAATCTGCTTTCAGTGAAAAGCATTGATATCAAAGATCCTAATCCTTATGCACACTCTTACACAGATTTGCATTCTACTTGGGTACATGGAAATGAGACAGCCTAACATATACTGCACCATTTAGATTTGGTTTAGCTTTTCCTTTTATGTTGCCAGTTTACTTCATGTTTATTTTCGAGTGTTTTACGTTGTTGATGCATTTCTTTGTTTTGTTTTTAAATGGGGTGGGGGTTGTCCTCTTTTTCTCTTAACTGTTTTTGCCAGTAATTTCATCACCTTCCCAACTATTATTACATACATAGTTTAAACAGTGGAACAATTAAGTGCCCTTCTCATGCTCCTACCTAACGTAAACACCTCCCTACTCTTAAACCCATCACCCCTCTTTATAATGATGTAGGATCAGTACATTATTCCTGCAATAGAACATCCAGTTCTGGTAATGAATTTATTCCCCTTTTTCTGTGGTATTCTGTATGGTAAGTCTATTAAATTGCACTCTATATGCATTAAGACCTCACAATGCTTTAAATGACTTTTCTAAGTTAATAAGTAACCTATGTACTATTCTTTACTAGGAATGTTTAAATAATTGTAACTTAATCTTATTAATAATCTTATGTATGTCCTGTCTTTCCAAAGTTGCTCAAATGTCTGAAAATTGATTTTCATATATTTTCATATCTAATATGTAATTTTACAATCTCCTGTAAGGCATGTTATTATGCAAGAAAGCCTTTTGATTATTATATATCCTTTACTACTGTAATTTTCAAAAATGTAACCTCTATTGCCATGAATGTAACTACTTGTGGAGCTTTTCTCCCCGGTCTTCACTGAAAATGGGTTGCTCTGACTCAGTGGACACTCTCGGTCAACAAATTCAAATAAATAAGTACATTAGACTGCAGATGGCAGTTTTTTTCTTTTCTTTTTTGCTCATGTCTTAAGCTAGCAGTGTTGTAGACATGCACTGTTGTCACCATCATTATGAACTGCACGCACACTGTTGGGTTTACAAACATGTGATTGCAATCTGGTTGACCTCTGAATGCATAATGATTACACATTTACTGTCTGAACGTCCTGCCCTTGGTCTGCATTTGGAGTTGAGCTTGCAAATGGATGAAGTCAAAACCATTGCACAAAACAGTGTAGAACTTGCCAGGGTGTTTTTTATGTTTTCTTTAGCAGAACCTTTGAAATGCTTTATAAACATGGGTTATTGATGATGCAAGTACGTACCCAGTCTCTCTTCACTTCTTTTGTATTAAGTGTTTGCTTTATAGTGGGCGTCGTCTGTGTAGTAAGTGATGGCTTTACAGTAGGTGTCAGTTTTGACAAGAACTTATGTGAAGTGGTTTGCTTAACAGTAGTAGTGATATTTGTAATGGAGAAATTTGTATTTTCATTCTCCTTAAGACTTGTGTTTCAGGAACTATGCCTTCTGCACCGTTTCCCTGTAACTTGCCTCTTCTTGCTGTCTCATTTTAGTCATCACCGCTGCTCTGTGAATTATTGCTTTCTCAGTCATTGATTGGAGTAGAGGCTGCCTAATATGTCTTGGCATCATGCAATGCTCTTGTCATGGAGGATGGGCTTTTAATGATGTTTACTCCCCCAACTGTATCACTTTGGATCATGTTTCCAAGAGCTACAATATATTACATCATCCATGTTTTTCATACCGTGGAGCCTGTTTAGTTGTGTACTTATTCCATTGCATATTTGATGAGGTCTACTAGTTTTAAATTATTTCTTGAAGGTATTTTGTTTGGTGTTGCAGTAGATTTATGGACAGAAATTTCTTCTTGAATGGTGTTTCATCAATATTGTCTCATGCAAGGCTTGTGTGTCATGTCTTCTGCACATGACTTGTTGCTTGTTCATCAGACTAAATTCTTATCAGTTCATAGATGTTCATTTTTTTTCTTTTGCATCTTGAAACACTCCATTTATTGGTATTCCTTCCTTTGTGGCAGAAAAGCATGCCGAGCTAGCATGTGTGTATAAGCTGCACAGGAAAGAATAAAGAGAGAAAAAACAATCCATAATATGTAGTAAAATCGTTTGTACAACAGTGCGCAGATGCATTATCTTCAAGCTGCAAAACTATTTGTACACTTGTGCAGAGTTAAATATTTAAACATATTTATGCGTACATAGGAGGGTTGCAATTTGACATTTTGTTTGGGCAGCACTTGTTTTAGTTTTTATTTTTCTTCTTGCTGTTCTTGTGGTTACAGAGTCGATGTTTAATACAGTCTCTCTCTCTTCGTTTGTTGGCAGATTTTTGACTCTCTTTGTTTGTCATTTGTCACCTATCACCGTTAAAGAATAGTTGATTTGTACTTTGTTCGTAGATTATCTTGTTTCTCATTTCTAAATTATATTGCGGGTTTACACTGGCTATGATGTATTGTGTCCGAATGTCTGTTTCCTTCAAAGTGAACAGGTTTGAATAATGTTATTTTTTTTCTGCATAATGGCTTTTATTTATTTATTTATTTATTTTTTATTAATCTTGAAGTGTAGCTGAAAGTGGCCTACTGGTTAGGCCCAGTAATTGCACATATAAGCTGTGTTAATTCATAGAGATCGAAACAGGAATGAATAGTTCTCAGTACTTATAGGCCAGTCAGTTTTAACATCATGTAGGATTATTTCAATTTGATACATTTGTAGTATTCAGGATATTTCCTCAGAGGCTGACTTGTTTGCCAGAGGAGGGTGCATGCAGTGTTATACATATTGATTTTAGAGTGTTATTTTTAAGAGTAGCTACTAGGATTTCAACATTATTGATAAATGATATTTAAGGTGCATGCCAAGGTTAAAAATGTTTGAATGTGGAATGATTATGCCATCAGTTTTTTTTTTTTTTTTTAAGAAAATTCCAGTAGCTGACTGGTTGAAGAACATAAACATCTGGCCAGTAGTATTAGTCTCAAATCCCAGTAAGACCTTGGAAAATGGACAGTTTTCAAGAAAGTGTCACATGGTCTAGAAGACAATTTATTAACTTATGAGGAAAGCATCGATTCTCCATGTGTTTTTAAACAAATTCCCATCCTAATTCATTGAACGTTTTTCTGTGTCCCATTCAATATACTTGCTTGCCAGTTTCTCATAAGCTTGTTTCCAGTGTTTAGGCCCAAAGGCCATCTAAGAACACTGCCTCATTGTAGATGATTTATGGATTCTGCTTCAGAGAACAATACAGTCTGTTCCCTTTTGATTGGCTAGGAGAGGATTTTCTTTTTCTTTCTAACCCACCACTTCTAAGCATCAAGCCTCCTTTCACCACCCTGTTGAACTATTCAGTTCCTAATGGGCAAGAGCCCTATGGTCCACAAAGAAACCTCCCACAAGTAAGTAAAGAGTGAAAGCCAGAAAGAATCAATCCCAAAAACAAAAAAAAAATGCCAGCACTCCATGTTGGCAATATATTCAACTTTATTCAAGCATATGTAAAATATTAAAAACTTTGACAGAGATATTTGTTGACACAAAGGCATACTGGTTTTGCCCAAAGGCCTTCTTCAGTGCTATATTAAGAATGTAATTAGACCACAGCACAATCAAATCAAGAGCTGTATGGCCCATTCATTTCCCTTTGGATGATAATCAGATGCTGGGAGTGATGACTTCATCTCACCCATGGTGGTCATCAGAAATTTTTCTAATTAAGTCTTGCAGTCCAGAGCTTGTAGCTAGGTCAGTTTGCAGCAGTCAGGAAAGACCCCATCCATTGTGCCCTAAACCATGTTGAGAACACACACACACACACACACACACACACACACACACACACACCTGAGCTCAGGACCATAAAAAGGTATTTAGTTCTTTGCTGTATCACACCCCATGTATTGAAGAAGAGAAAAATAGTTCTTATTACTCATCCACATAATAGCTCTGTGCTACACATTTCCTTAATTGAAGCAGGGAGCTACAGCTCCTAACACAAATTGACAAGAGTTGCTGATTCCAATACTACATAAAAATTTGTAAGTTGAAGACCAATGTGTAGTTCTTGCAAATTGTTGATCATACCATCTTATGAAAAAACACAAACACTGACTGTCATTTAAGCAATAACAAAATGTATTTGTAACTGCTTAAATGATTCTTTTCAACCAGTATACGCAGTCAGTATTGCTTCAGTATTGCTGATCGTGTTCCGTAACAGCTTTCACCTAAGCAGCAACCCCCATTACTTCAATCTTGCTACAGCTCTGCTAAAGTCTTTTCTATAGCTGTGACATCAGCTTCTCACTTGCACTCAAGGATGTGAGAGCATTTTGGTGTATGGATGTGAGAGCGATGTGAGAATGTTTCAGTGCGTGGATTTGAGTGCTTCAGTGCATGTCATCCTTGCTTTTACAGCCCACCATACTACTTGGACATATGTGGCTGTCATGTCCTTCCCTAGAGGATAACCATGGCCTATCCCTGAGAGGTAGAGGTGAACAGGCATTAGCTACTCCACCTCCAGCTCTTAAAGACTAATTAAGCTGAGGTAATCTGAAACGTAAAGCTTTATTCCTCTAATCCAGAGTTGAAATGGGGAGGGACTGTTGGAAAGTGTGTTGGAGTGCTAGTATAGACTTCCATATTAACATTTAAGACTAATGGAACTAATTGAGGCTGGGGGAGGCCATTGTCTCTTGCTTTACCTGTGAGAAGACGTGATGACATCAGTGGCCTTGGAATGGGTGATTAATGTCAAATCAGAAGTGTGATTACTGGGAGAAAGGAGAAGAGGAAGGACTTTGAGATTTCCAGTAGTGTAAAGTTGTAGTGGTAGAAACTGTCCTCTTTTCTTACCTGGCTTGATTTTCTGCGAGGCTTGTTTAAGTTTGGGTAAGGAAAAGTGGGAAGGAATTCATTTTCCAGCCATCGTGCTGTCTGTTTAACTTTGCATCCTTGAAATACTGCAGTAGTATAAAAAAATCCACAGAAGAGGTCACACCTGAGTGATTTATATAGTGCAGTGTGTAATATGCAGCTTTTTGTCCTGAGCTGAATTTCAGGGCACGCATGTCTTTTCTACCCAGTTTGTGATGAGTCAGACTTATTTTATGTAGCGTGCACGTTGTATGCTCCTTAGAAAAAAGGTAAGGTCACAAATATGTGTGCCTTAAGCATTTCATTGTGTGGCGTTAACTAATCATAATATTGCTTTCAGCATTTGTTGAACAGCTGTGTGTAGGCAAGTTTTTAATGTCATTCCCCAGGCTCAGATCCATCATATCTTATACATGTATGGTGTTTATGAATAGATGCATTTAGGGTACAAGACATTCATATGGTTGAATGGTCATACAGTTTCACTTTTCCTAATGTCACATGACATTGGAATTACTATTGTATGTAAAGGGGTACTTTTTCCTGGGCAGTGAAGAGAGGTAACTTTACTTTCACAAAAAAAAAAAACATAAGCTAGACTGCATTATCTTTTAAACGTTAGTTGAATATGACAAATATAATTGCATGACTATCCTAGGCACAAACATTTAACATTCATTACTGTTGGTCTGTTTGCTTTGGAAGTGGAATGTATAACATGACTGCAGAGTGGTCTGGGTAGCTATTACTAGACAATGAAATCAATCTGGGACCGTTAGGTTAGTTCTTTGGGTGAATGATCCTTCTTGCCACTATGCGTCTGAGTCATGTTAAAAAATGGTGAGGAATACTATGGTGGCCCTGAGATTAAAATATCATCTTTGACAACATTAACTATGTAAATCTCTGCCCGTCCATTGCCTGAGGATCTGTGCAGTGAATTGAAATGTTACAGGTAGCTGGCTGGCTCTGTGGCCTAGAGGGATGGTGTCTTGACTGTAATCTAGATGACCTGCATTTGATCAGCAGACTTGAGTTCTGGATGAGTCAGCTGATGAGGGAGAGGCCTGCTCACCACTCCCAGGGTGAGAATTGAAAGATGTGATGTAGAGAGAGGGTACGTCTTCTGCTAATGTGTCACTGGAGGAGATGGGGTACCCAGCAAGAAGCAGTACAGTCAAAGAGAGGGGTTTACTTGATGGCATATGCCTGTAACTGAAGAGGACGATGGTTTCATGCTGCATCCATTGGACACCCACCTCTGGAGCACTTGCAGGGCACTCTCGGAAAGTATTAGGGTACATAACCAAAAATAAAAAATACTCTGGTTGCCTGGATAACAGTTGCACCTTAACTGGCTCTTGTCTAATCTGAACCAATGGACAAAGGTTTTGATAAATGGGGAGATGGTTTTAACAGACTTGGGAGGTCCAGAAAAATTGCAGTTTCTTCTTCCTCCTCCTCCATGTACAGTAAGCCTGCAACAAAAATCTTTATTTTTCACAACATGTTTGTAAGACGGTAATTAATGCAGATATGTTTGTCACGTTGGTCAAACTTGCTTCTAGCATAAATATTTCTGACTGTCGTGAAACACCATGAGTGGGATACAGAAACGCACGTTTTTGTAGGTTTGCTCAGTGTGTTATTTATTGACTTTTGATTTATTTACTGACATTTGATTAGGCCAGTGTGATTCAGAAACCACTGCAGTACTACAAAGGTAAAAAGAGCTGCAGATGTTCTTCATCTCACATTGCTGCAGTCCTAACACTTGGGTAGTCCGCTGTCCCTCGGTCGGCCCGAATATCAGAGTATAAGGCTGACGTCGGTCAAGGCGCATTTGACTGACATCAGAACGTCAGGGTACAAACGCGCATGACCGACGTCATATCCTCAGTCTTTTTTGCCACATGGTCCGATGCAGAAGCAGTATTGCAAGTGCCGTTCGGCGTTCTGAAATTTTTCGAATTTGGAGTTTCAGACCGAAGTCAGAGTTGGTTAAGTACCCCGTTGGGGAATATTTTGGTTTTTTCTTGCCTCAGTGGTTTACCGGATGTCAGAAAAAGTGAATAACTGTATTTCTTGTGGGAAACAGATACCGCATAGGGATTACCATAATTTGTGTATACCTTGTTTGGGACCTGAGCACGACGTTGTTGGGTGTCGCTTTTGTGCTAGGTTCAATAAACGCACTATAAAGCGTAGGTTGGATTGTGCCAGGTTGGTCTTTGGGAAGCGGTGCAATTACAATATGCCGCCGGATGCTCCGGCCGCTTCCTCAAAGAAGCGCAAGGACAAGGCAGTTAAACCTAGGTTAGAGGAGTCGTCCGAACCGGACGCCGGTTCTTTAGAGGCGTCAGTGGAACCGGTGGTTCCGACGGAGGCCTCTCTGGAGTCCCAGGGAGAAACTGTGTTTTTACAGGATGTGGCCTCCCAGGAGGCAGGTCAGGCTGTAGGGGCTTCTCAGGTAACTGTACTCTCCTCCCTTCCTAAGGTGTCTAGGCCCTCTCTTTCTGCTTCCAAGGCTTCTCCTAGAGGCAGGTCTAGTTTTGCTTCTGTGGGTGTCACTCCTAGTTCTTCAGGTTCAGTGCCCAAGAAGCACATGCTTAAAATGGCAGAAGATTTAATTACTTTGATTAGAGGCTCTATGCCCCCTCCTGATAAGAGGCCTAGGATGGAACCTGTGTTGGGGGATTATGAGCAGGCTTCGGATGTGTCTGAGTCTTCGGCTGAAGACTTGCAGGAGTATTCTCATTATTCTGGTTCTGAGGTGGATGATTCTACTCCTTCTGCTTCTCCTCCTGAGGATTTTTCTTTTTCAGAGACCCTTCACTCCATGAGAGAGCATTTTAAATGGGAAGGTCAGGATTTCTCTGATTCTAGGAAAAGGCTTAGGGAATTTTTGTTTTTACCCCAGCATAGGCCTTTAGCTATACCTCCTGTTCTGAATGTGGTGGAAGATGTGTTTGCAGAGGCTTCTCTGAATCCTGATTCTTTGCCTCCTGCTCCTGTTAAACCAGATAGGTATTACAGGGTGCCTGAAGCTCATAAGTATCTTTTTAAGAGTCCTAGGGCAGACCCAGAAACTGTTAGCCAGGGGCCTAAGGGTGTTAAGGCTTCTGTTGTCAAGAATCCAGTTCCGGCAGATAAAGAGGCCAGGGCCTTGGATAGGTGGGGAAAGAAAGTTTATACTTCTTCCACTCTAGCCATGAGAGCTTTGAATTGCCAGTTTCACATGTTGAAATATCAAAATTATCTCCTTTCACAGTTGAAATCTAAGGTTGATGCTCTGGCGGAAGGTATTGATTGTAAAGAGTTACAAGATTTAGTGCATGTTTCTGAACAGGTGGGTAAGCATTCTTTACAATGTGGTTTTGATGCTGTTCAGGCCTCGTCTAGGGTGGCTGCCACTGGGTCAGTTCTTCGCAGGCATGCCTGGCTGAGTGATCAAAATTTATCTGTCCATGTTAAAACTAGGATTTTGGATGCCCCTTTGCAATCTGATGTCTTGTTTGGTTCTCCTGTTGAGGCAGTTTTAAAGAAAATGGAAGACAAGGCTAAGTCTATGCAGACTGTTAAAGATTTTTTGCAGGTTCAGCCTCCAAAGTTTAGTAGAAATTGGCCTACTAAAGGGTGGACGTATCCTTCTTATGATTCCCAGTCTAGGGGTAGATCTAGACGTGGCAGGGGCAGAGGTCAGGGCTCTTTCAGGCCTAGAACAGGGAGTTCTCCTGCACAGTCTTCGGGTGAGGGCAGGGGTCAGTCCTTTCGTAAACAGACCCAATGACTTACCTTTTCAGCTGCCAGAACCTTCTCGCCTGGCAGCACCTTTGGGAGGAAGGTTGGCACTTTTCAAAGAAAATTGGAGTTTGATTACCCAAGACAGATGGGTACTGGATATCATACATCACGGTTACAGGTTTTATTTCCATACCTTGCCTCCTTTCAAAGGCATGCCAGACATTCCTCCTCAACAAAGAATAGAGGCTCACAAGCAAATTTCTCTGTTGCTCCAAATAGGGGCCATACAGCCGGTTCCTATGCCAGAAAGGGGCCTAGGATTTTATTCTCGCCTGTTCCTTGTGCCAAAAAAGGGGAACACGTGGAGACCAATTTTGGATTTATCTATCCTCAACACTTATCTGGACATTCCCAAGTTCAAAATGTTGACGTTACAACAGCTTTTACCTCTACTGGGCAAGGATCACTGGATGGTAACTTTGGATCTCAAGGAGACTTACCTTCATGTTCCTATCAGGCTAAGTTGCAGGAAATATCTGCGTTTTCGGACTGGGACTTTTCACTATCAGTTCTCTGCATTGCCCTTTGGCTTATCTACTGCGCCCAGAGTATTTACGAAAGTTCTGGCTCCAGTGATAGCTTTCTTCAGGCTGAAAGGAATACAAATCTATCCTTATTTGGACGATTGCCTGATTCTGGCTCAAGGAAGGGACGAGCTTCTTCGTCATTTGGAATATGTGATAGCAGTGCTAAGATGCCTGGGGTATTCTGTGAACGAAATAAAGTCCAGTCTAGTACCCTCTCAAGACATGTGCTTTCTGGGTGTAAGACTGAATACAGCATCCCAGATGGCCTTTCTAACCCCGGACAAACAAAAGAATCTTTCCCTTTACTTCCATCATCTATCTCTTCAGTCCGGGCTGACTGCAAGGACAGTCCTTCAAGCCTTAGGGTTCATGGCATCTTGTATTCTGGTGCTTCCCAATGCCAAACTGCATATGAGGAAGTTGCAATGGTATCTCAAAATGTATGGACACAGCACTGCCAGCATCTGGACACTGTCATTCAAATAATACCTTGCATTCAAAAGGAATTTTTGTGGTGGGCTCAGGAATGTCACCTAAACAAGGGACTCTCTGTGACCCGGCCAGAGGCGAGTCAAATTTTAACGACAGATGCCTCAGACAAAGCTTGGGGAGCTCATCTAAACGGAAAGTGGATACAAGACAAGTGGCCTGTCAGACTACAGCATCTACATATCAACTTGAAGGAGATGTTAGCAGTCCAGTTTGCATTAATAGCTTTCAAGGATTTACTTCTTCCAGGGCAGGTGTTGATTCTAACAGACAACACAACTGTCATGTGGTACATCAACAAGCAAGGGGAACACATTCTTATCCTCTATGCAGGCAAGCAATGATTTTGTGGGAGCCTGCTCTCAGTTTACAACTAAGTCTTCAGGCAAGGTTTCTGCCGAGCACAGAACTCCTTAGCAGATGTGTTAAGCAGACAAATCATGGATCCCCACGAGTGGAAACTGGATCTTCATGTATTTCAGAAATTGACAGTGTCCTGGGAACTCCAGACATAGATCTGTTCGCTTCTCCACTAAACCACCAGCTGCCAAAGTTTTGCACAAAGCGGTTTCATCCCACAGCTTGGAAAGTGGATGCTCTTTCTTTCAGTTGGAAAAATCTTCATGTGTATGCCTTTCCACCTCTGCCTCTCCTCCCAAAGGTACTTCTAAAGGTCAGACAGGACAAGCCAAGGATGATTTTGATAGCTCCAGATTGGCCTCGACAGCACTGGTACCCTTTACTGAGAAGTCTAGTACAGAAGCCTCCATGGCCTTTGCCTTTGATTCCACATCTGTTGTCCCAGGAGGACAGTCATTTGCTCAATGTCAAACTTCACTCTCTTCACCTAACAGCATGGCATATTCTGTTTTAAACCATAGAGGGTCTCAACTTCCACAACAAGTTTTGAATGTGATTTTGGAAGCTAGAAGGCCTAGTACAAGGAAAGTGTACGCAGATAAATGGAAGAGATTTTTATTTTGGAGTGCAGCTAAGGATTTGGATGTTTCTGAGCCTGATTTAAGTGTGGCTCTTCAATATCTTACTGAGTTATTGGACAAAGGTTTGTCTTTCTCTTCTATTAAGATTCATGCTGCAGCAATTTCAGCTCACTACGACTGTGATCCACCATTGTTTTCTCATCCTTTGTTCAAGCAATTTCTTAGAGGGGCAAAGAATATAAGACCCCCAAGGGCTCCTACTCCTGCTTGGGATCTCAATTTTGTGTTGGAGAAACTCACTCTACAACCTTTTGAGCCTGCAGCTACTGCTGAGTTGAAATATTTGTCATGGAAGACTGCTTTTTTGTTGGCCATTACCTCTGCAAGAAGGGTTTCTGAATTGCAGGCCCTTATGGCAGTTGAGCCTTTCTTAATTTTCCATAAGGATAGGGTATCTTTACGTACTAATCCTTCCTTTATGCCTAAAGTGGTTTCTAGTGTGGCTTTAAACCAAACTATTCATTTGCCTACTTTTTATGCAAATCCCCAAACTAAAGGGGAAAAGATTTTGCACACTTTAGATGTACACAGGCAGTTGCGATATTATTTGGACAGAACTAAAGGGTTCAGACAATCTCAGCAGTTATTAGTTTCTTTTGCTTTGTGCTCTCAGGGCAAGCCCGTGTCAAAACAAACTATTTCTAAGTGGATTGGATTTTGCATTGCTTTCTGTTATTCCCATCATGGCAAAGAGATTCCAGCTGGGATTAGGCCTCATTCCACTAGGGCTACTGCCACTTCAACAGCTTTTTGAGGGGTGGCTACTAAGGATATTTTGGAGGCAGCCACTTGGAGTTCAGTGCATACCTTCTCTAGGCATTACCACCTTCCACTGTACTCTAAATCCAGGGCTGGTTTTGCCACTGCTGTGTTGCAGGGCATTTTGGCAGCTCCTGCTTCATTATAGTTTAGCCATCCTCCCTTACCTCTGCTTTGGGATTCTACCCAAGTGTTAGGACTGCAGCAATGTGAGATGAAGAACATAGTACAGTTTTGTACCTACCATAAATGTAGATGTTCGAAGATCCACATTGCTGCAGTCCAATTTACCCTCCCTCCTTCCCCTCTGTAGTTTGAGGTGGTTGTGTGGGTTGGGTTATCCATCTGAGGTATAATGGTATACTTGTATAATTGTATATATTGTACATATTTTTGGTGTTAGGCTGGTTGGTTGTTTAGTTGTTGTCTATGGGTTTTGACCTTTCTTTTTAGGGTCTTCTGACATCTGGGGCAAGAAAAGACTGAGGATATGACATCGGTCATGCGCGTTTGTACCCTGACGTTCTGATGTCAGTCAAATGCGCCTTGACCGACGTCAGCCTTATACTCTGATATTCAGGCCGACCGGGGGACAGCGGACTACCCAAGTGTTAGGACTGCAGCAATGTGGATCTTCGAACATCTACATTTATGGTAGGTACAAAACTGAACTTTTGCAGTTCTACCCTGGAACCTCTTGAATGAAGACCACATGCAAATACAACAGTTCAGCTGCATAACTAATGCTCATTAATCACGGTGGGTGTAAGTGGCACGTACAGTTAATGCGGCAAAATGCAAAGTTCTCCACTTTTTGAGGAGTTCAAATCAACGTATGCACATGAAAAAGGCATGCCTGAGAGGACAAGGAGAAAATATTAGGAAACAGGATTAGTTAAGTACTGCATTCCACTGGGTGGGGGGGGGGCAGCATTGTTAATGTTGAACTTTAATGGGATTCTACACTGTATATCTAGGGAGATGGAACTGGAAGATGCAGAGATCATGTTCCCTTTGTAGATGGTAGTGTTAAGGCCAGATGTGAATATCTTTAACTTGAGGACAGGCTGCAAGAAAGATAAGGATACAGCAGGGTTAATTGAAGAGTATAACTGAGGTACTGGGGTATGAAGAGATTTTGAGAGACTTGAATGTACTGTTTGCTAGAAGTGAAAATGGACATAGAAAGTGGAAAAGAACATGGATGGGTCTTGTAAGAGGGCAATAATTTGATTCTGTCCCAAGCAAAAGGTTTTTAAGTGTTGTGCGTATGTGGTCTGAAGCACATTGCTTGAGTCAGTGACAGAGCCTAACATTACACGGCTGTTCGAGGATTCTGGGATGGTTTCTGAAATAAGAGGAGGAGGAATAAGGAATTTAGGCCCGAGTAAAACACTGAAGGTATTTATTTTTTTTGCTTGTATACTATTTAAATGATATGTTCGAAGCTTCTCAAAAGAAACTATACATGTCATCTTTGTGAACTAGTTGTAAGATTTCTTTCTTTCAAGGAATTCATTAAGGAATGTTTACAAAGTTTAAAGATTATTATGCTTTTGTACCATAGAAAATGCTTTACTAGAACATGTCAATACTTATGCATTGTTTGAATGACAAAGGGAATTTTTGTTTCATCTGTCCCTCTAATTTTCACATACTGTCAACTGTTGTAGGGGTCTGATGCATATACTGTCAACAGTTGAGGCAGGATTCATTAAATGTGGACCACATCTCTTTAAAGGCCACAATAAAAAGGCCCTTGTCCCACAATATATTATTTTGTGATTCATAGACACATTAGTCGGAACGAGGAAAGACTTCATTATCAGCTAATTTGCAAGTCTGTGAATAGCATTTAACTACAGTGAAGTGGAGATGAGCATTTCCTGTGGTAGCTGACAGTGGCAGCCACATTGAGTTAGCACAGGCATCCCTCCCCCTTTAATCACTCTCCCACACAATAGAACACACACACTCACCCCCCCCCCCCCATACCTGCCCCTGTTGTCAGAATGGCTGCAATGTCTACTCTTCCCTTACTAAGGTAATTCACTGATGATTACGGTCAATTCTTAATAGCAGATATTTGGGTCTCACACTTAATGTCCTTCAGTAAATGCATGCTATGGCAAAAGCTGGTATCGTATGAGGCTGAGAGGTATGCCTAGCATTTCTTGTCCCTCTCTCTTTGTACATCACAAAATGTTGCAAGGCATTACATAATGCCCAAGATCCTAAATATATGTTAAAAACATCATATTGTGCTAACTTGTCAGTTAATGGAGTGGGCTAATGCAGGAGTCTGGTATGCCAAGGGTGCATGGTGCAAATCCCTTTCCTCCTTATACTTGGTCTACCCCTAGTGTCTAATGGGGGTGAAGAGGACTGATTTCCTCATGTCCTCTGTGGGAGGTGGAGGACTGCAAGCTTTGAATTATGTTTAATGCCTTTTAAGGCAGGCTATTTGACTCTGGTGTCTAGAGCTTTCCCATTCCTTTATTTTTAAATATGTGCCTTTAAAGCATTCCATATAGATTATCCTTGGCATCTGGTTCCCCCTATCCCACACCCCCAGTCCCTGTTCTGTTTACTTACTAGACAATGAAATCAATCTGGAGCTGTTAAGTTAGTTCTTTGGGTTAATGATCCTTGTTTCTACTATGTGTCTGAGTTATGTTGGATGTCCTCATTCAGACTAATGCATCTATAAATCACAATCACACAGGGGCAGCAGGGGCAGGTGTGGGGTATGTAGCGTGTGCATGTGTTATGTGCTTTATTGTGTGGGAGAGTGACTGACTGAAGGGAGAGGGATGTCTTTGCTAACACAATGTGGCTGTTACTGTTAGCTGTATGAATCATAAAATACATGTAAAGAGTTATCCCTGGTGTCTAGTGTTCATTCTGTCCTGATCACCATTCTGTTTACATGCTGCTTGTACACTCTTGTAAAACGTTATCCCTGGTGGCTAGTGTTCTCCTCACTCAATGCTGCAGATTCTGCTCATTAGTCTATGGGTTTGTAGAAGTATGACAGTCACCTCAATTCACAGACACACACAAACACACACCCTTCCCACACAATCACACTCCGACACTGACCCATTCACCCAAAGGCACGCACAGCTGTCTAACTTATCCCTTGACACCCCTACCACTGTCTCCAAGGCAGACACTCACTTTCACGTGCACTCAGTCATACAACCCCTCACATACCCCCTCCACACCTTTCTTAACAAATTCTGTAGCACTTACCTCTACCATGATGGAGGAACATGGCCTTTAAGATGTTTACTGCTGTGAGGTACATGGAGCAGCTCTGCTAATCCATGCTGCCAAGCAGTACTAGATGCCTTCCTGGTAATCTTTATAAAGTAGTGGGTAGGTCATGGAAGATGCAGAAGGTGTGCCAGGGTGTCAGGATTGTGCCTGGCTGTAAGACTGATGTGTATGATTTGGATGAATAGCTATGACATGTATTGCAAACTGTGATCCCTCAGCAGGGCACAAGTGCTAGTAACAGTTTTCTTTATGGTGCCTTTTCACACTTACTTCAGTTCGGTAGACTTTAGGTACTTCCGACTCTTGTCCTTTCTTTGTCATTACTAAGCACGGATTAAAAAATAAACTATGCTGAATTATAGCAAACTGGTGAGGATGACAAATTGTCATCCTTACAAAAAAAAAAAAACAGTAAGAAATATAACAAAAGTGACACTGATAGGATTTCAGTGTCTCCCCACATTTATAGCCTAGTGGTTTTTATTTATTTATTTTGCATTCCAGTATAGCCATTTGTGGGTCAGATTTAATTCAAAGTATAACTCTGTTCCACTTGTCTATTTTTATTGATGTTGCAACCATTTTTTTACTGTGCCACAAATTGCAGATGGCTCCAATTTGTTATAAACAAGCCTCTATTAAACTTGTAATGACTGTTTTCATTAAGCACAGTTTTGAACAAAGTACCAAGAATAAATCATTGAGCAAACTGAACAAAAATTAGTCCAGGAAAACTGGTATATGAACAGTTAAATGAAAATAAAAAGCAGTATAACCACAACACATCACACTTCAAGATCACATCTTGTCTCATATTTTAAAACTGGGTAAAAAACTAAGCAAAAGTTTTAGGATGTCTATCATAGATTATACTGCAAATACTTTACAGTTGTTTTTTTCTCAAGTTAAATTGATAGCTAGTGGTCCTAGTTTTTATGCAAGTATTTGGAATAATATTTAATAACCTCGTGCTGTAGTTTGCAACAGTAGTAATGGCCAACTCATTCTTATTGGCTTAGAAACAGCCACATGCTGGTGGCAGTCGCATCCAGTATGTGCAAACTGTGTTTTCCTGTCTTCAATTAATGGTATCACGCAAGTTCCTCGGGTTTCTTCTGTTTGTTGTTGTTTTTTTTTGTTTTATTTTTTGTTGTGCATCTTTGAGGTCTAGTTTAGTGAAGTTAAATATATTATGTTCACTCTGCTGAGAACACTTATACTCCTGTGTGGTAGATTGTCAGTATATTTGAGTCATCTGATTTATTATGTTCTTGCAGGTGAAGCTATGTTCCTAGCACCTTCTGATGAGTGGGCTTTGCCCCATTATCTACATTATACTAACTAAAAGATTGTACCACCTGTAAGAAAGGGGTATTATTTCCCCATGTTTCAAGTTGTGGCATACCTCTCTACCTCTTAGCACAAGAAATCTGGACCAAACCTAAAATAATGGGGGACAGTGGCCCAAATATAGGAACATATTGTAAACACTGCTCCTTATAAACTTAAAAAGTTGCTGGAATAACTGGTTTTGTGTTAGCATACATTTTCTACTGGATATAAAATCTGAAACTCAAATGTGTGTCATAATTTTGTGACTTCAGTTCTAAGTGATTTGCCAGAAAACCACAAATTTTATGAAGAAGAAAGAAAAAAAATCTAAGGCAGCGTATGAAAAAAACTATACAGATGTTCTTCGTGTTTCACTGTTGCATTCATCACATTTGGGTTATCTCTGCCAGGGTAGCCCTCGGCCAGCCTGAATACCAGAGACTTAGTATTTCTGTGTCCATTGCTGTCGCTTGGGGACTGATGTCAGGTCATCTGTGGTATAAGGGAAGGCATCCAACACCATTATATTAGTCTTTCTTGCCGTGGACCCCGAAGTTTAAGCAGTTTGCATGAGTGCCGGTCGGCCACTACCTGAGTTTCGTTTCCGAATTGAAGTTGAGGTCTTCGAAAGCTAAGTATCCTGCTGGGGATCCTTTTTTCTTGCACTAACCAATGTCAGGGAAAAGTTAATTGTCTCGCCTGTAGAAAGCAAATACCACACCGGGACTTCCACTATTACTGCGTCACTTATCTAGACCCAGACCAATTCGTCCCTCGTTGTCGCTTCTGTGCTTTAACGCCAGAACTTTTTATTGTCAGGCCCTTGTTGTAGCCAGATATTTCCATTTACAGTTTTTGAATTCCAATATGGCTTCGGTAAGCCATCCGACAGCAGATCTTCTGAAAAAACGTAAAGATAAAGACAGAGACAGACCACACAGGACCAAACCTTCAGGCGACACTTCTGTTAAGCTGGTAGTCAGTCCTCCAGAACTCAGCAAGGTGCTTTAGCAGCCCTTGATGCCCGCTTCAGTTAGTTTGCAGGCCGCTACTGAGACCCTTTTGGAGTCTGGTATACCGCAGAACTCTTCATCTAAGGATCCTGCGGTCGTCTCTACCTTGGATGGGTCCACAGCTACTGTGCAGGTACAGGCTTCTGAGGAAGTCCTTCACAACACTGAATCCTGACATAAACCGACGCCTTCTTTCACAGCTACTGTTCTTTCAAAAACCGAGTTCTTTAGGCCCAGGGGTCAAACCACACCCATGAAACTGACTACCCATTGTCAGGCGCCTGCTCCCTTGCCTCAGTCTCAAATGCTTAAGATGGCAGAAAACCTTATCATGCTGATTAGGGAAAGCCAAGCCACTCCCTCAAAAAGGAAGAGATCTGTCTCTAGTAGTTTTGTCTGAACAAGAGTTAGATGAATCTGATGCATCTAACTATGAAGACATGCAGCCTCTCTGCACATATGAGGATTCTGATGCAGAGGAATCCATTCCTTCATCCTCTCCCCAAAGGATTTTTCCTTTGGGGAAACCTTGCATACCTTAAGGGAGCATTTCCAATGGGAGATTCAAGACTACCCACAGTCTAAAAAGAGACTGATAGTTCCTGGACTTTTCACAACACAGGCCCTTAGCCATCCCCCCAATCTTAGATGTGGTGGATGATGTCTTCCTTGAATCCAGCTCGAGTCCAGATGCCCTCCCTCCTGCTCCCAGAAAACCAGACAGGTACTACAGAGTCCCTGACTCACACAAATATCTTTTTAAAAATCCAACAGCTAACCCGGAGGTCATTACTCAAGTGCCTAAAGGGATTAAAGCAACCTCCGTTAAGAATCCCACCCCCTCAGACAGAGCACTGGACAGATGGGGTAAAAAAAGTATACACCTCAGCTACTCTTGCTGTCAGGGCACTAAATTGTCGGTTCCATATGCTTAAGTTATCAGAAACATATCTTGGAACTCCTTAAACAAAAAAATTCCATCTTTCCTGCATGGGCAGAATCTAAAGATTTATAGGACTTAATGAATTCTGCTGGTCAAGTAACTAAACACACTTTGCAGTGTGGTTTTGACACCCTATAAGCTTCTTGCAGGGTAGCAGTCACTAGATCTGTCATTAAGAAGACATGCATGGCTTAAGGAACAACCCCTGCCAGACCATGTCAAATCAAAATTGTTGGATGCACCCTTGCACAAAGCTAACTTATTTGGCACTAAAGCAGAAGAGGTCTTAAAGATGGAAGAAAAAGCAAAATCTATGCAGACTTTTACAGGTCCAGCCCCCAAGGTTCAGCAGGCATTTTTCCCTCCAAACACTGGTCCTTTTCTGCTCTGAGTAGACAGAGCCAGCCTAGGCCCTGTGGAAACAGACCCCCCCCCCCCCCAGACAGCAGCCCCAGGGTTGCAGAGATCTAAGCAGTGGACTACCTCCACTTCAAAACCAGGAAGTTCTAAGCCACCCCTTATGGTAAGAACTCACAATGACTCACCCCCTCCCGACCTCGCCTCAGCCCACCTTCACATACCCCTAGGAGGAAAACTGTCCTTTCACTCAAGCACTTGGGTCACTATTATCAAGGACCAATGGGTTCTGAACATTGTGTCTTAAGGGTACAAGTTCTCCTTCCCCATCCTTCTAACCCCAAAAGGTTCCCAGATCTACCACCAAGTCAGTGGGCAGAGGCTCAAAAGCAAATCCATTCACTGATCTCTTTGGGGGCAGCAGAACATGTTCCTCCAGAGCAGATAGGCCAAGGCTTCTACTCCGGACTTTTTCTGGTCCCCAGAAAAGAGGGCACCTGCCCACCCCATCCTCTATCTATCCATTCTAAACACCTTTCTGGTGATCCAAAAATTCAAAATGCTCACCCTTCAGCAGCTGCTACCCATGCTCTCCAAGGACTTCTGGCTAGCCACCCTGGACCTAAAAGAGGCCTACCTCCACATTCCTATCAGGGAGTCCTGCAGAAAATATCTCCGCTTCAGGGGAGGATATCCACACTTTTAGTTCAGAGTTTTCACAAAATGCCTGGCTCCGGCCATTGCCTTTTGCAGACAAAGAATTATTCAAATTTACTCCTACTTAGACAACTGCCTTATTCAGGCAGACAGCCAGGAAAAGCTGCTCAAAGACCTGGCCTTTGTAAAGGACCTACTACCCTCCCTAGGATACACAATCAACGAAAAGAAATCCAAACAGGTACCCACCAAAAGGATAATCTTCATGGGAGCAAGTCGGGAAACAGCATCCTAGATGGCATGCCTTACACCAGAGAAACAAATTTTCATATCAGCTTACTTCTCTCAACTGGCCACCAGGCCCCAGCTTTCTGCAAGGAAAATCCTGCAAGCTGTGGGGTTCATGGCCTCTTGCATACTCCTCATTCCATATGCCAGACTGCATATGAGGAAACTTTGGTGGGCAACAGCCTGCTCCCACAACAAGGGACTGCACTTCTCCCCACACCATGTTGCCCAGACCCTCACAGATGTATCAGACTATGCTTTGGGTGCACACCTGGATGGCAAATGCATACAGGGCCAATAGAACCCCCAGCAACTCCCCCTGCACGTCAATCAAAAAGAGATTATGGCTTTGTGGCAGGCCTTGATAGCTTTCAAACCTCTTCTGTCTCCAGGGGTTCTCCTGATGAAAACAGACAACACCACTGTGATGTGGTACATCAACAAGCAGGGATGGATGCACTCCTACGGTCCTACCCGCTGTGCAGGCTGGCCATGACCCTTTGGTTCACAGCCTTTTCCAAGCAAATACACCTGTTATCACAATACCTGCCAGGCTCTCTCAACTCCGTGGCAGACCAATTAAGCAGAAAGCTCTTGGACCCCATGAGTGTGAGCTCAGCAGAAACACCTTCTTCCTAAAAACTCAGGAATAGGGAACCCTGGAGGTTGACCTCTTTGCCTCCCACACCAACCATCAGCTCAGCAAATTCTGCACCAGGGAGCAACACTGCATGGCTTGGAAAGTGGATGCCGTGTCCTTCCCCTAGGTCAATCTATTGGTCTATGCCTTTCCTCCACTATCTCTCATTCCCAGGGTACTGCTCAAAATAAGGGAGGAAAAACCATGGACCATTCTCATAGCTCCAGACTGGCCCAGACAGCATTGGTACCCCTTGCTGCATAGCCTGTCCCCCACTGCCTCCGTGGAATCTTCCTCAGATTCCAAACCTCCTAACCCAGAGGGAAGGGTAATTCATGCACCCCCAATTGCAGACATTCAATTTGGCAGCTTGGCTTTTACCCTAACCCATGACCAATCTGCCATCCTCAGTAAACAGGTTTTGAATGTTATCCAAGAGGCCAGACACCCTAGCACCAGAAAGTCTTGTGCAGATAAATGGAAAAGGTTCTGCACCTGGATCTAGGCTAAGGGGGCCAATATGTCACAGCCCTCCGTCCCTCTTATCCTGGATTACTTAGCTGACTTTGTACACAGTGGTCTCTCTTTCTCATGTCTAAAAATTCATGCCTGTGCTATTTCTGCTCATTTTCCCTCTGAGCAGTGTCTTTTTTCACACCCTTTGATTAAACAGTTCCTCAGAGGGGCTAGCAACTTGAAGCCCCCCAGAAGGGCACAAACACCAGCTTCTTAACTTTGTCTTGGAAAAGCTCCCCTGCCCCCTTTTGAACCAGCTTCTTCTGCAGAGCTAAAAATTCTCTCCTGGAAAACAGCCTTCCTCCTGGCCAGCACTTCAGCCAGTAGAGTCTCTGAGCTGCAAGTACTCACCCCTTCATCTTCCATGCAGACAGGATATCCCTCAGAACTAATCCATTCTTCATGCCCAAGGTGGTGTCCAGTGTGGCTCTCAGCCAATCCATCCATTTGTCCACCTTCTTCCTAACCCCCCAAAACAAAGGGGAAAGGATTCCGCACTCTCTAAATGTGCTCAGACACCTCCGATACTATCTGGACAGGACTAAACCCTTCAGAAAGTCTGATCAATTGCTGCTTAGCTTTGCTTCAGGGGCAGAAGGCAAAGCCATCTCTTAGCAAACCATTTCCAAATGGAGAGCACACTGCATCCATTTATGCTACAAACAGCATGGCAAGCCTCCCCCCAGGAGGTCAGGACACTCCAGCAGAGCAGCTTTCCTCAGAGGAGCCCCCACCAGGGCCATCCTGGAGGCTGCCACCTGGACATCTGTTCATACTTTTACCAAGCATTACCACCTGCCTCTTTTCTCCAAATCCAGGGCAGGGTTTGCCTCTGCAGTATTGCTGGGCATGCTAGCCAGCCCCTAGCTTCCTGTACTGCCTCCACATATTTCCTCAGCTTTGGGAATCTACCCAAATGTGAAGACTGCAACAGTGAAACACGAAGAACATAGTACCGTTGTGTACACTTACCATAAATGTAGATGTTTGAGTGTATTCACTGTTGCAGTCCTGGTTTCCCTCCTAACATCCCCTTTTCTGTCTTTTTCTTCCTTTCTTTCCTTGTTGTTCTCCTTTCCTTATAAGGGACATATTGGTATTTATTTTCTACTGGTGGGCTTCTACCACCAGAGCCTGGCCTCCTACCTTGTCGGCTCCTGACAGGTTAGGGCAAGAAAAACTGATGTAATGATGTCAGATGCCTTCCTTTATACCACTGACAACCTGACGTTAGTCCTCAAGTGACAGCAACCGACGCAGAAATACTAAGTCTCTGGTATTCAGGCCAGCCGAGGGATACCCTGGCAGGGATAACCCAAATGTAATGACTGCAACAGTGAATACACTCTAACATCTACATTTATGCTAAGTGTACACAATTGTACTTTTGTGAGGCATGGGTTGAGGCAATCTCAGACATGGTATATTTGCAGTTGGGGTAGAGTGCCCACATTGGGTAGTTGCAGTGGGATGAAGCCTCCCTGCAAAAAGTCCATTTAAAGGTCTATTATCAAGTTATCACTGATGTACTGGGGACTTTGTATATTTGGTAATTCAAGCTTCAGTGTATTTCTGTATATGTATGTATGTATATAAAATGTCTATATAGTTTACATTTAAGTGGTTATCAAGTCAGGTGGTTGAGCAGAGGTAAGTTGCAGTACAAGCAATAGAGTTTTCAGATGACTGCAAAATGCTTATATGTTTTTGAATAATTATAGCAAGGATTGAGAGTTCGTTTGCTACTTTGGTGTGGTCTGTAAATTATCTTTGTTATAGGTGAGCAGAGCAATCCTTCTGCAAAAAAAAATATTGGAACTTTTTCATATTTATTGTATGATCAGATGTGTTTTGCTCGGTTATGGTTCAATAATTTCATATTCAAACATATTTGTTTTTCGTGAAGTATCGTAAACTCATACATGTTTGTGGGTGTGTATATGTTAAGTGCTTATGCAACAGTCTGTTTACTCCACCCATTTTCATCCACGATGAGGGTGGGCTGAAACTGGGAAATGAAAGATGTTGAAAAGAAACCAGTGTTGAAAGGATGCCAGTCTGCTTTGGGGCACTCATGCTCATACACACAGTAAGAGAAAATGTAGTAGCACCACTTAGCTTGCAGTCAAGTCTTTGATTTTTGGCTGTGCGACTTTGTGTGCAGTTTGCTTGGTAATCTGGTTTCCTCCCACAACTCAAACTAGCGGATTCAAGTGTTGTGCATCTGAAACATCAACTGCTGCTCCACCCAAGAGGGGCAGAGCACCTGCCTGAGCTCCCATTGATCCAAGATTAATAAGTAAGCAGGGACACATGGGAACTGGCAGTGAGAGTCAGTGGTGCACCGATTCTGAGAGAAGGGTGTGGAATTGACTGCAGCACGACTTCTCCCTGCTGGATATTATGAACTCAGCAAGTAGTGGAAGCATATCAACAAATTCAGCCATAATAGTCCCCTTGACTAATGTGTGAGTGTAAATGTATATGCACTTCAGCAGCCTATTGACTTCAGACCCAGACAAGGAAAAGAAAACGCAGCAGCTGCTACATAAAGGTAGGGCACCCCATCCTCAGACTCACCACGACATGATGGCAGTCACCCCATCCTCGGACTCTCACCATCACATGATGGCAGTCACCCCATCCTCGGACTCTCACCATCACATGATGGCAGTCACCCCATCCTTGGACTCACTGCCACATGATGGCAGTCACCCCATCCTCGGGCTCTCACCACCACACGAAGGCAGTCACCCCATCCTCGGGCTCTCACCACCACATGATGGCAGTGACTCCATCCTTGGACTCTCACCGCCATGTGCTGGTAGCCACTCCATCCTCAGACTCTCACTACAACATGTTGACAGTTATTCAATTCACTTCCTCCCTGCTATACTGTGTTCAATGCAAGCAAAACCATAAGGCATGTTCTTCAGATATGGAAAATGGCTATCTTGCAGCTCCATAAAGGGAGCATCACCCTAAAGCAAAGGAGTTATAGATTCATCAGCTTAACGCACCTTATTTGCAAAGTCATGGAGCATATATCTATTTCACAAGTTCTGGTGCAAAAACAATATATTATTCCTATAGTTCTATAACAGTATGGTTTTGCTAAAGGAATGTCATGCCTACTTAATTTGGTAAACAACTTTGAGAAAGTCTGTGAAACTGTTGATAGTGGCCATGAATTCCATACAGTGTATCTGGATCAGGCCAAGGTCTTTGACATTATTTACCATACTGGAATTGTAGGTAAGCTTAAAGCCTAAATATAGACCCTTCTGTTGTAAGATGTATAGCAAAATGTCCACGAGGTCAAACCCACATAATTAATGAAGCAGATACCACCTCAGAAAACAAAAAAAGGTGAGCAGTAGTCTGACCAGTGGCATAGAAGGATAAAGTCTTGACTGAGTTGTGGCTCAGAGACCTGGTGGCACAAGTAAGAAAGGTAATGTGTGTGTTATCTGCTTAGGGGGGGGGGGGGTTGGGGGTAGGGAGTGATTGTGATTTCCTCCTGGATTTTTTCACTGTTTTGATGACAAGACTTTAGCTGGAGAGTACAGGTCCAATTATGATTTTGGGAGCCAGTGCTGGGAAGACATGGGCATGACCACTCGGACCAGTCTTGGTAGTCTTCTTCAGCATATGTGGGGAGCACACAGTAGGGCACTTGTGGAGATGCAAGTCCTCATATCACCACTAGGGGAAGGGCTAGCCCATAAAATAGGAAAATGATCTCCTTACTGGGATGCCTGTAACAGAGCAAAGCATCATTGTGGTTTTGTGGATGACGCCATCCCCCAGGAAAGTTTAACATCTAGCTGAAGGGTGGCTTTGATGGTCAACAGGCATGGGTTAAAATGATGTAGAAAAAGGTGACTAGTTGCATTCCTCAGGGCTCTCTACTGGGACCCCTTCTGTTCCACATCTACTTCTTGGATCTCTAAGCCAGACATATTGCCAAGTAAAATTGCCAATGACTGCAAGTTGGGTGTTATCATTTGCTCACTATCCAATATCATGTAATTACAGAAAGTGGATATATACCATACAGCTCATTGTTGTATTAGAAAAAAAAAGTTTATCACTGTTGCCTTTGGTTAACAAATCTCGGCAGCAGCTTGCACTGGATTTTTTTTGACAGATCTATACCACTTTTCTTGTTAGCAAAAAGTCTGAAAATCTTTGCGGAGAACACTTTTGGTGAAACTCAGAATTTTTTTTTTTGTTTCAAGGAGGGCAAGCCCCCCTTCATCTCCTCGTATGGGGATCACCTTTATCTTTAAAAAAAATGTATTTTTTTACCAAGCCAGTAATTTTTTATATATATCATACCCTATTCTATCTGGGACTACAGCCAAATCTATATTTACTTGTCCCAATACTTTATCTAGTTCATTTAAAGAACTCTCCTTTTCTAACTCTTTTTATTCTTCTTAACATTTTTACTTTCCATGTTTTTTCACTACCTTCTTTTTTTCGTTAAATATTTCCTGCACATATTGCACTACACTCTTCTTGATCTACTTAAGTAACTCTATACTTCTCTTTTCTTGTATAAAATATCTTTTCTTGTATAACAGTTCTTGTATTTTTTCTTGATTTCTTTCATAATTTTTTTTTGTCAAGTACTTTTGATCATTTTCTAAATCTTCCAATGTGTTATATATCCTATTATATTTTTTATTTGCTTTTCTCACATCATATTACTACTTAAAAAAACATTTTTTTATATTTTTCCTTAAATATCCTCCAGTTAGACCAATTTTTATAAAATGTTCTCATAGTAATATGGTTTTTACATAACTGTATTACTAGCCTGTTTTCTTCATTAAATGCTTTTCTCTAGCCATATTGCAAGATGATCAGAAAATTCTGTTTCAACTACCTCCCCTTCTCCAATAACTAAACCTACTGATACTATAAAATAATCTATTTCATTTCTTTATTATACCCCTTTTGTAAGTCTGTGATTTTCCCCCAGAGTTTTAACTTCCCACATCTTATAACTTCTAACATTTTTCTTATATCATTTCCTTTCTTTTTATGTTTGCCTGTTAAATCACAATTATAGTCTGCTGTTATTATATTCATATTTATCAATATGTAATCTGAAATCTGATGAAATAAGATTTCCCTTTCTTTACATTTAATATAAGCATATAATGTTATAATTGTGTATGTATATATATATATATATATATATATATATATATATATATATATATATGTTATAATTATATATATATATATATATATATATACTTGTTTTTTCCATTTTAAATCTACAATGGTTAATCTCCTGTTTTTGTTAGTTACATCTAATATCTTTACTGTATTTCTACAGAGTATGTCTATTCCAGAACATCTCCCATTTCCCAAATTCCAGATTATCTTTCCTCCCCATAGTTTCTCTGTTTATAATCTTTCTTCATTTATTAAAAATATTGTCTTCTAATATAAAACATTACATCACATGCATTACACCCCTCCAAAATTAATATTCTTCTGTCTTAAATACTATTCACATTTACAGAAAGCACTCTAAAATGTACATCTTTCCTTTTCCTTAGATGCATAGTTTCAAAAGTTTATGGCTAATTACATTCAGTGCCTAACCAATTTCTTTCCCAAAGGTGAGAATCAAACACTATAACTTGTCCCCAGTTGTTAGCTGCATATTTTTTTTCTTTTTTATCCATTTCCTTTTTTTTTCTTTTGTACTTTTCCTTTCACATTTGTTCTGTCTTTTACCCTTTTACTAATAGGATTTTTTTCCCCTTTTACTGCCTCCAAATGTTGTCTTCATCACATTTTTTTATTTATTTATTTTACATTTGTTGACCAGGTTAGTCCGTCTGAGATAAAATGGCCCCTTTTCCGCAGAGACCTGGGGAGAAAAGCTCCACAGTGTAATCCAATTTTTGTACAGTAGAAATTAGATAATTAAAACATATATATTATTCAAATACAAACATACAAGGTAAATGTAGTTTTACAGTGGTAGTAGGAGAAAAAGGCTGTAGCCTGAGTATGCATAATGCCAATAGAAGCAAAATACATAATTGATAAAACAGCAGTGTTACAAAACAATTTTATTGACAAATTTGGCATGTAAAGGTTCAGTGGAGGAAGAGTGATGCCAGAGGAGGTTGAAAGTCTAAGCTATGTTGGATGGTTTAGAGTAAGAGCCTCAAACAAGAGGGGAAACTAGTGAGATTATACAGAAAGAAACTGGGTAAGAGGGGAGGCAGTGATAGGAGTCCTTGAAGTATGGGAAGGTAGTTTAAGGAGGATAAGTGCAGTGCAAGACCAGTGAGTTTTTAGGCATTCTCTGGTGGCTGTTTTGAATTGCTTAGGGTGTTTAAGGGATCTAATTTCTAAGGGAAGTTTGTTCCAGACATGGAAGGTTATAGCTATAGAGGTTGCAACCAGTTTTGGTAATTGGTTTATATATTTGTAGCAGGTCTTGGTCAGAGCTGCGTAGAGACCTAGTTGGGGAATATTTGGAGATAATAGGAGTGAGGCTAGGACAGGAAGAGTGCTGGTGTGGAATTGAGTGAGTTATCTGTAACTGAGATAAGAGGAGCAGGTGGGGTGATTCTAGCCAGTCTAATTCTCGTAGGGAAAGACATTGGCGAGACTTACAAGTATGTTGTGCAGCGAATCTGGCCACCTTGTTGTAGGTTGCTTCGAGTTTATCTAAGAGTGAGGAGTTAAGATTAGTAAGAATGTGACCGCTATACAGTAGGCTAAGAAGAAGGTATGCATGTGACAGTTATTTTTGCATTGTAAGTCAGGAATTTTTTGTTTCAGTAGAGGATTCCAAGTTTTTGATGTGTCTTTTTAATACAGTTAAACAGATGTAAATCGAACTTAAGCTGGTCGTCAATTGTAACACCTGGGAGTTTAGTGCTGGATTAAACTGTAATGCTTGTGTTATTAAGAGACAGTATGGCAAAGGTAGTTTTGAGATTAGTTAGGTTTTTGGGGAGAAAGAGTAAGAGTTTAGTTTTCTTAGAGTTGAGAATTAGGTTGTTGTCACAGAGCCAGGATTCTACAGAGTTAAAGGATGCTTGGATGGCTAAGTTTAGATCAGAGGGAGTGTCAGAGATGGTGATGACTGTTGAGTCATCTGCATATTGTATAAGGGATGACTGGGGACAAGAGGTATATAGCAAATTAGTGAAAATCCAAAACTGAAGAAATCACAAGCTCAAGTATCGCAAACCACACCAACTAGTGTTGAATGTTCTTAACGCAAAACTAATTTATTAATCCACAAGTGTTC
Organism: Protopterus annectens; assembly: GCF_019279795.1. NCBI lineage: Eukaryota > Metazoa > Chordata > Ceratodontiformes > Protopteridae > Protopterus > Protopterus annectens. Next base: position 865,526,688 of record NC_056748.1, on the reverse strand, counting down.
ACAGCGTTTTCGCCAGTCACAATTGACAAGCTTCCTCAGAGAAATCAAATACTTTTAAAATCTGGCGCTCTTATGCACCTGAAATCTCATTAGTATGCAGTGCACGTCACTTCCTAATGATAAATAATTGAACCATCTCTCACTTCTTGTTGGTTTATACATATCAAAAAAGAAGTATTATAGTCACACACGTCATACTCACTACACAACAAACTAGACTTACACATATAATATGATCTGACATTAAAAAGCACTAGAAAAATTACAAAATAAATACAAATGACACTTTAAAATTGTTATCATAAAATTAACTACGTCTGAGTTTTGTGTTACTAACTGCTAGTGTATCTCTTCCGGTAACTCGGCAATGCAACGCTTGGCAGTAGTAGTTGCCAAAGCTGTTAGTATTAAATGAGTATACACTTATGAAATTGTTTATTTTTTTCTATAATATAAAATTATCTAAAAATTATGAGCTGTCCTTAACATCAAGAACGTAAAACAACTGTTATCATTAATCCACCAGAACCTTTCTAATATAATATAAAAGTTCTCATGTATCCTTGTCCTCCGTTTTGTTTATTAGAAATTGTTTTGAAGATAGTTAGTCAATTCATAACCCTTAAAGTGTATACAAAGTGTGTATACACAAAAAATGTATGAACAAGCCCTGGGGAGACCTATAGGTAAATTAATTATCAGATAACAGTTCACCATAATACGGGCACCAGCATATCTTCCTAACGTCCTTGTTGACCAGTAACTGCCCACGTGGTCCAAACTTTAAGTAAAATCTAAAAATCGTGTTCATGTGTACTATTAGTTCTACTGAATGTAGAGAGTCTGTTGTGACCAAACCCGATATAGATACTAAAACTTGTACAACACTCATTACTCCATAGTGTATATACTAAACTTCATACTCTAACTGCAGAAGTACAAAATATTCTATCCAATTATTAGCTAGAATGCCACAGTACTAGACATACATGCCCTATTATTAAGTTATCTAAGGTAACTTTTCATTTTAAGAAGGCAGGCAATATTACAATTGTCATTTAACCCTGGAGAGTTGAAGGCATCTAATCTTATTTGCCATTCCAACTCCCTGAGTTCAAGCCTAATTGATGTAGGTCCTCCTCTATTACTCTGGGGGATGTGATCAATAGCCATAAAATAAAATTTGTGTCCCATATGTTGGTCTATATGTTTTGCTAAAGCATTATCCATATTTTGTTTTCTAATGGCGTACATATGTTGGTAAATTCTCTCACGGAACTTCCTATCCGTTTTTCCAACATAGTACGCCGGGCAGCTGTCACAAATGGCCAAGTAAACAATAGACTTTGTTTCACAATTAATCTTCTGTCTTATAGAGTATTTTTTTCTTTTAATTTGAAATGAACTCCCTGTTTTTACACAACTACACCAATTACACCGTCCACAAGTAAATGTCCCTTTTTGTCTACTAAAGGGCTCGTCACTGTAGTTTCCTTCTAATAGGGTTTTCAAATTCCTTCCTTTCCTATACACTACAATTGGTTTTGTCCCCAATTTTTCTAGTAAAAATCTGTTACTAGAAATAAAGCCAATTTTATAAAGAATGGAATTAATTTCCTTTGATTCCATATTATATGTTGTAATGAAACTCCGGGAATAGTTTCTTGTCCCTTCTTGAGTATTTTTTTGAGTGTTCATTTGGGTATTTGTTAAGGGAGATTCCAATTCAGAATAATCTACCACAAGGGTATGTGTAGACTCATTTTCATGTCCACTTGTTCTAATGTTTAACAAGGGTGTGTAGAAGCCATTCTCTCTCTTACTCTTCACCTCCATTATTAATTCGTTAATTAGTATTTCTGGGTAGTCCCTATTTTTGAACATATCACTAAGAAGTTGGCATTCAATGTGGAACTTTTCCTCAGTACTACACATCTTTACTGCTCTAATCAGTTGTCCCTTAATGATAGAGCGTTTTTGTTTGTGTGGATGTTGGCTAGAGTAATGGAGGAATGAATTACAGTAGGTTGATTTCCTATATATTGAGGATATCAATGACCCATCTTCCAACTTCCTTTCCAATTTAACATCCAAATAGTCTATTGTAGTCGTAGAAAATTTATATGTGAAGTTGAAAAAATCTGTAGTATTGTTCATATATTCAACTAATTTACAAGCTTCATTTTCCGAACCCTTGAACATTATAAAAATGTCATCCAGAAATCTTGTGTAATAGACTATTTGTGTTTTGTAATTTTCATTTCCAAAAATGAAATGTTTTTCCCAGTAAGCTACAAAGATGTTAGCTACCGAGGGTCCACATGGGGACCCCATTGCGATCCCTTGTTTTTGTAAGTAATGTTTTTTGTCAAACATAAAGAAATTAGATGTAAGGATTATATCCAAAAGGTCCGTGACTATATCAATTTCATTCCTCGGGACCTCTAAGCTATGTAAAAAAGATCCTATCCACTCAGTGGCTTCCAAATGAGGAATAGATGTATAAAGATCCACTACGTCTATAGTGAGAAAATTACATAGTGGGTCAATAGGAAGCTCATTAATGGCTGTCAAAAAGGACCATGAATCTTTACAAATGTAAGGGATCCCTTTTATGTGTTTGGAAAGAATTGTGTCCACAAGACATGCACATGGATATGTCATGGAAGATCTAGCATCTATAAGGGCTCTCATGGGTGGATTATGAAGATCTTTATGGATCTTTGGAATTCCGAAAATGGCAGGTGTCCTCGGTGTAGTAATGTCTATGAATTGGTAGGTGTCATTATCAATTTTTCCTGCCAAAAATAAATCACGGAAGTAGCCCCTATTCCTAGAATAAACCTTGTTCATTTCATTAAGTGAGGAGGGTGTGTAGGCTGGGCCATCCACAACACAGGACATTTTTTGTAAATAGTCACTATTGTCAAAGATAACTAAGCCCCCACCCTTGTCGGGCTTAAAAACTCTCACCGGTAAATGACATAATTCGTTAAGAAGCATTTTTTGTGCCTTAGAAATGTTATATTTCTTGTTTCTGGACTGGCTGTTAATATTGGAATCTAAATGTCTAAGATCAAATTCACATACCCTTTCAAAAATACTCAAATCAGGGTGTATTGGGGGATTGAACACACTTGGCAATTTTAATTTACTACCCTCCTGGTGTACAGAGGTTAAAAACAATAGGCCCAAATTCAACTTTCGTATAAAACATTTCAAATCTATGATGGTCTCTGTTAGGTTGAAATGGTTACTAGGTACAAAAGTATTGCCTAGTGCCAGTAAATCAATCAGTTCTTGTTCAATAGTGAAACTGGAGAAATTATAAATCTTAAAGTCCCCTTTAGTGTTCACTAGTATCTTCACCCTAGTGTTCTGTTCTATATCCAAAAGCTGGTCATTGTTCAGACTTAGTTGTTGTTCCAACGTCTGTTCCTGTAGTTCTTCTGATATTGGTTGTTCCGTTTCCCTAAAAAGTGTTAGATTGATTTTGTTGGCCGTCCCCCCGGAATCTTTGGCCATTGTTGTTGTTGTAATTACTGGCCTTAATTCTATTACTCCGTCGAGGACCCTCAGGAATGTCCAATTCATGTTCTTCCTGAATGGCATCCATTCCTGAGTCCCCTTGTACCCCTTCGTCATGTCCATTAGGTTGGTGTGGTGAAGTGTTAGAAATAACCCCATTTTGTACAGAGTCTGTGGTTAATTTGGCATAAGCCTTATTTTGTTGGTACGCTGTTCTATCTCTGGTCAATTTTTTACTCTTGTTGACTTTGAGTTTGGCCATCAACGTATCTATGCTATTGTATATGCGTGCATAGTCATATTTATATCTTACAAAATCAATGTCCATTTTTATCAAATTGTCCAAGTCCTGAATTTCAGTTGTCAGTAAGGCAATATGAGCCGTGTAATGTTTAATCATTAACCCCAACAGTTGTAGGCCTTGTTGGTCAAATAACTCGTAATTCTTTTAAAAAGAATCTTCAGCTAAAAGGCGGTTGGAGCAAAGAACTACGTAGCCCCTTTGGGACAATTTTTTCTTTAATACATTGATTTAGGTAGCATATTTCTAACTGTAGTTTCCTTAATTTCAACAATTTCTGGTCAAAAAGTTTGTCTACTTACTAAATTGTCTATGGAAATATGCATATTCACATCCTGAGGTGCCGGTAGTTCCTGTGAGCCTTGTGGTGTAAAGGCGAATGAATCCAAAGCAGTAATCCATTCTCCTAAGGTCGGAACCCCAATAAGCACGTTGTTTTGCCGGTTAGTGTCTTCCAGCAAATCTGTAGAAATAGGAACCCCAGAGCTCCTACTGATGTCCGCAACATTCACCTGCCGTTGGCCCGCTGGAATGGAGAAGTTGGTATTCCCCATCTCATTACTTGCACTCATGCTACCGATATTACCCAAATGGTTGGTGGTGCCGTTTGCACGGTCGATAATATCCAGTCGTGAATTAAGATGGTCTAGTCGTTGTGAGATAGAAGCTAGTAGTGCTGCCATATCGTTGTTGGAGCTAAGTCCGTCAGGGTTGGTAGACCCGAAAATATTAGGGCTAGTCGGACTGGAAAGCGAACCCGAAGCCATAATACCACAAACCACAGCAAAAGTCCAAAACTAAAGAGATCACAAGCTCGAGTGTCGCAAACCACACCAACTAGTATTAAATGTTCTTAACGCAAAACTAATTTATTAATCCACAAGTGTTCACAGCGTTTTCGCCAGTCACAATTGACAAGCTTCCTCAGAGAAATCAAATACTTTTAAAATCTGGCGCTCTTATGCACCTGAAATCTCATTAGTATGCAGTGCACGTCACTTCCTAATGATAAAATATTTGAACCATCTCTCACTTCTTGTTGGTTTATACATATCAAAAAAGAAGTATTATAGTCACACACGTCATACTCACTACACAACAAACTAGACTTACACATATAATGTGATCTGACATTAAAAAGCACTAGAAAAATTACAAAATAAATACAAATGACACTTTAAAATTGTTATCATAAAATTAACTACGTCTGAGTTTTGTGTTACTAACTGCTAGTGTATCTCTTCCGGTAACTCGGCAATGCAACGCTTGGCAGTAGTAGTTGCCAAAGCTGTTAGTATTAAATGAGTATACACTTATGAAATTGTTTATTTTTTTCTATAATATAAAATTATCTAACCGGAAGAGATACACTAGCAGTTAGTAACACAAAACTCAGACGTAGTTAATTTTATGATAACAATTTTAAAGTGTCATTTGTATTTATTTTGTAATTTTTCTAGTGCTTTTTAATGTCAGATCATATTATATGTGTAAGTCTAGTTTGTTGTGTAGTGAGTATGACGTGTGTGACTATAATACTTCTTTTTTGATATGTATAAACCAACAAGAAGTGAGAGATGGTTCAATTATTTATCATTAGGAAGTGACGTGCACTGCATACTAATGAGATTTCAGGTGCATAAGAGCGCCAGATTTTAAAAGTATTTGATTTCTCTGAGGAAGCTTGTCAATTGTGACTGGCGAAAACGCTGTGAACACTTGTGGATTAATAAATTAGTTTTGCGTTAAGAACATTCAACACTAGTTGGTGTGGTTTGCGATACTTGAGCTTGTGATTTCTTCAGTTTTGGACTTTTGCTGTGGTTTGTTTTGTGGTATTATGGCTTCGGGTTCGCTTTCCAGTCCGACTAGCCCTAACATTTTTGGGTCTACCAACCCTGACGGACTTAGCTCCAACAACGATATGGCAGCACTACTAGCTTCTATCTCACAACGACTAGACCATCTCAATTCACGACTGGATATTATCGATCGTGCAAACGGCACCACCAACCATTTGGGTAATATCGGTAGCACGAGTGCAAGTAATGAGATGGGGAATACCAACTTCTCCATTCCAGCGGGCCAACGGCAGGTGAATGTTGCGGACAGCAGTAGGAGCTCTGGGGTTCCTATTTCTACAGATTTGCTGGAAGACACTAACCGGCAAAACAACGTGCTTATTGGGGTTCCGACCTTAGGAGAATGGATTACTGCTTTGGATTCATTCGCCTTTACACCACAAGGCTCACAGGAACTACCGGCACCTCAGGATGTGAATATGAATATTTCCATAGACAATTTAGTAAGTAGACTTAAACTTTTTGACCAGAAATTGTTGAAATTAAGGAAACTACAGTTAGAAATATGCTACCTAAATCAATGTATTAAAGAAAAAATTGTCCCAAAGGGGCTACGTAGTTCTTTTGCTCCAACCGGCCTTTTAGCTGAAGATTCTTTTTTAAAAGAATTACGAGAGTTATTTGATCAACAAGGCCTACAACTGTTGGGGTTAATGATTAAACATTACACGGCTCATATTGCCTTACTGACAACTGAAATTCAGGACTTGGACAATTTGATAAAAATGGACATTGATTTTGTAAGATATAAATATGACTATGCACGCATATACAATAGCATAGATACGTTGATGGCCAAACTCAAAGTCAACAAGAGTAAAAAATTGACCAGAGATAGAACAGCGTACCAACAAAATAAGGCTTATGCCAAATTAACCACAGACTCTGTACAAAATGGGGTTATTTCTAACACTTCACCACACCAACCTAATGGACATGACGAAGGGGTACAAGGGGACTCAGGAATGGATGCCATTCAGGAAGAACATGAATTGGACATTCCTGAGGGTCCTCGACGGAGTAATAGAATTAAGGCCAGTAATTACAACAACAACAATGGCCAAAGATTCCGGGGGGACGGCCAACAAAATCAATCTAACACTTTTTTAGGGAAACGGAACAACCAATATCAGAAGAACTACAGGAACAGACGTTGGAACAACAACTAAGTCTGAACAATGACCAGCTTTTGGATATAGAACAGAACACTAGGGTGAAGATACTAGTGAACACTAAAGGGGACTTTAAGATTTATAATTTCTCCAGTTTCACTATTGAACAAGAACTGATTGATTTACTGGCACTAGGCAATACTTTTGTACCTAGTAACCATTTCAACCTAACAGAGACCATCATAGATTTGAAATGTTTTATACGAAAGTTGAATTTGGGCCTATTGTTTTTAACCTCTGTACACCAGGAGGGTAGTAAATTAAAATTGCCAAGTGTGTTCAATCCCCCAATACACCCTGATTTGAGTATTTTTGAAAGGGTATGTGAATTTGATCTTAGACATTTAGATTCCAATATTAACAGCCAGTCCAGAAACAAGAAATATAACATTTCTAAGGCACAAAAAATGCTTCTTAACGAATTATGTCATTTACCGGTGAGAGTTTTTAAGCCCGACAAGGGTGGGGGCTTAGTTATCTTTGACAATAGTGACTATTTACAAAAAATGTCCTGTGTTGTGGATGGCCCAGCCTACACACCCTCCTCACTTAATGAAATGAACAAGGTTTATTCTAGGAATAGGGGCTACTTCCGTGATTTATTTTTGGCAGGAAAAATTGATAATGACACCTACCAATTCATAGACATTACTACACCGAGGACACCTGCCATTTTCGGAATTCCAAAGATCCATAAAGATCTTCATAATCCACCCATGAGAGCCCTTATAGATGCTAGATCTTCCATGACATATCCATGTGCATGTCTTGTGGACACAATTCTTTCCAAACACATAAAAGGGATCCCTTACATTTGTAAAGATTCATGGTCCTTTTTGACAGCCATTAATGAGCTTCCTATTGACCCACTATGTAATTTTCTCACTATAGACGTAGTGGATCTTTATACATCTATTCCTCATTTGGAAGCCACTGAGTGGATAGGATCTTTTTTACATAGCTTAGAGGTCCCGAGGAATGAAATTGATATAGTCACGGACCTTTTGGATATAATCCTTACATCTAATTTCTTTATGTTTGACAAAAAACATTACTTACAAAAACAAGGGATCGCAATGGGGTCCCCATGTGGACCCTCGGTAGCTAACATCTTTGTAGCTTACTGGGAAAAACATTTCATTTTTGGAAATGAAAATTACAAAACACAAATAGTCTATTACACAAGATTTCTGGATGACATTTTTATAATGTTCAAGGGTTCGGAAAATGAAGCTTGTAAATTAGTTGAATATATGAACAATACTACAGATTTTTTCAACTTCACATATAAATTTTCTACGACTACAATAGACTATTTGGATGTTAAATTGGAAAGGAAGTTGGAAGATGGGTCATTGATATCCTCAATATATAGGAAATCAACCTACTGTAATTCATTCCTCCATTACTCTAGCCAACATCCACACAAACAAAAACGCTCTATCATTAAGGGACAACTGATTAGAGCAGTAAAGATGTGTAGTACTGAGGAAAAGTTCCACATTGAATGCCAACTTCTTAGTGATATGTTCAAAAATAGGGACTACCCAGAAATACTAATTAACGAATTAATAATGGAGGTGAAGAGTAAGAGAGAGAATGGCTTCTACACACCCTTGTTAAACATTAGAACAAGTGGACATGAAAATGAGTCTACACATACCCTTGTGGTAGATTATTCTGAATTGGAATCTCCCTTAACAAATACCCAAATGAACACTCAAAAAAATACTCAAGAAGGGACAAGAAACTATTCCCGGAGTTTCATTACAACATATAATATGGAATCAAAGGAAATTAATTCCATTCTTTATAAAAATTGGGCGTTTATTTCTAGTAACAGATTTTTACTAGAAAAATTGGGGACAAAACCAATTGTAGTGTATAGGAAAGGAAGGAATTTGAAAACCCTATTAGAAGGAAACTACAGTGACGAGCCCTTTAGTAGACAAAAAGGGACATTTACTTGTGGACGGTGTAATTGGTGTAGTTGTGTAAAAACAGGGAGTTCATTTCAAATTAAAAGAAAAAAATACTCTATAAGACAGAAGATTAATTGTGAAACAAAGTCTATTGTTTACTTGGCCATTTGTGACAGCTGCCCGGCGTACTATGTTGGAAAAACGGATAGGAAGTTCCGTGAGAGAATTTACCAACATATGTACGCCATTAGAAAACAAAATATGGATAATGCTTTAGCAAAACATATAGACCAACATATGGGACACAAATTTTATTTTATGGCTATTGATCACATCCCCCAGAGTAATAGAGGAGGACCTACATCAATTAGGCTTGAACTCAGGGAGTTGGAATGGCAAATAAGATTAGATGCCTTCAACTCTCCAGGGTTAAATGACAATTGTAATATTGCCTGCCTTCTTAAAATGAAAAGTTACCTTAGATAACTTAATAATAGGGCATGTATGTCTAGTACTGTGGCATTCTAGCTAATAATTGGATAGAATATTTTGTACTTCTGCAGTTAGAGTATGAAGTTTAGTATATACACTATGGAGTAATGAGTGTTGTACAAGTTTTAGTATCTATATCGGGTTTGGTCACAACAGACTCTCTACATTCAGTAGAACTAATAGTACACATGAACACGATTTTTAGATTTTACTTAAAGTTTGGACCACGTGGGCAGTTACTGGTCAACAAGGACGTTAGGAAGATATGCTGGTGCCCGTATTATGGTGAACTGTTATCTGATAATTAATTTACCTATAGGTCTCCCCAGGGCTTGTTCATACATTTTTTTGTGTATACACACTTTGTATACACTTTAAGGGTTATGAATTGACTAACTATCTTCAAAACAATTTCTAATAAACAAAACGGAGGACAAGGATACATGAGAACTTTTATATTATATTAGAAAGGTTCTGGTGGATTAATGATAACAGTTGTTTTACGTTCTTGATGTTAAGGACAGCTCATAATTTTTAGATAATTTTATATTATAGAAAAAAATAAACAATTTCATAAGTGTATACTCATTTAATACTAACAGCTTTGGCAACTACTACTGCCAAGCGTTGCATTGCCGAGTTACCGGAAGAGATACACTAGCAGTTAGTAACACAAAACTCAGACGTAGTTAATTTTATGATAACAATTTTAAAGTGTCATTTGTATTTATTTTGTAATTTTTCTAGTGCTTTTTAATGTCAGATCATATTATATGTGTAAGTCTAGTTTGTTGTGTAGTGAGTATGACGTGTGTGACTATAATACTTCTTTTTTGATATGTATAAACCAACAAGAAGTGAGAGATGGTTCAATTATTTATCATTAGGAAGTGACGTGCACTGCATACTAATGAGATTTCAGGTGCATAAGAGCGCCAGATTTTAAAAGTATTTGATTTCTCTGAGGAAGCTTGTCAATTGTGACTGGCGAAAACGCTGTGAACACTTGTGGATTAATAAATTAGTTTTGCGTTAAGAACATTCAACACTAGTTGGTGTGGTTTGCGATACTTGAGCTTGTGATTTCTTCAAATTAGTGAAAATGTTAGAGTAGTGGGCTAAGGATAGATTCTTGGGGGACTCCCATTTTTACCGGGAGGGGAGGGGATAGTGCAGAGAGCCGTTTGACAGATTGCGGACTATCAGAGAGGTAGCTAGAAAACCAGGTGACAGCAGAAGGGAAATTAAGGCTTGATAGTTTGGCCAGAAGAAGAGAATGGGGGACCGTATCAGAGGCCTTGGAGAGGTCCAGGAAGAGGTATTAGGCCAGTTTATTGTTATCACGAGCAAGGGAGATGGTGTTTATGAATGATATTAGTGCAGTTGAGGTACTATGTTTAGGGCGAAAGCCTTGTTGGGCAGGTGTGAGTAGGTTATCCTGAAGTAGGTGTTGCATAACTTGTTTGTGGATACATTTTCAAAGCGGAGACGATTGCGATTGGTCTGAAATTTGTGATGTCAGTGGAGTTACCTCCTTTATGTATAGGTAAGATGTAGAATTTTTTCCATTAGGAGGGGCATAAGATTCTGAGATGGAGCGATTTATTAAGATAGATACAGGGAAAGCAATGGGTTTGCTGCAAACTGCAGGAAAGGGGGGGTAGGTTGTTAGCAGAAGGAGAGCAGGATTTAAGTTTTGAGAGTAAAGATCTAATATAGTTCATAGGTACTGTTTTAAGGGTGAAGGACTTGAATTTGGAGGCAGAATTGGAGAAGTTGTTAGCATTGTTAGTAGAGGGGAAGGAGTTTAACATCTTAAATATAAATTCAGTAAAGTGGGTGCTGAATAAGTCCGCTGTTTCTTCAGGTGTGTTAGGGCAGGGGTTTGGGGAGGAAGGGTTTCCAGGATGCAGACTGTGATTTAAGGAGTTCCAGAATTTTTGAGGGTCTGAGCTTTGGCCAGAGGGGAGGTTGGTATACAAGTACTTTTTGTCTTTAAAAATACGTTTTTTTATCTGGTTTTTGAGTTCTTTATAGTTTTATAGATGAATGGGGAGATTTTTTTTTTATCCACAGTTTCCACATCCTGCCTCTATTTTTTATTAGGGTGCGGGTAGGATTAGTTAGCCAAGGAGATGTATTGGATTTGATCCTAACTGTGCGGAGAGGTGCAAGAAAGTTTAGGATATTTAGGAGGGTAGAGTTAAATGAATGTACAGCTTCAGTGAGAGGGAGATGTTAGATGTGACCAGTTTATTCTGGAGAGATGGTCTTTGAAGGTCTCCGGGCAGAAGGTGGAAAGTTTGCTGGAGGTTATGCATCTCTGAGGCCTAGGAAAGTGTGCAGTACATCTGACGATGCTTACAGGGGAGTGATCGCTAAGGGAGTTTGGTAGGGTCTCAGATTTATGATATTTGTGGGGGTGGGAGACTAAGATCCAATCTAGGAGACAGCTTGCAATATGAGATTTGTTGGTATGAGTGGGTGTAGAAATTAGTTGCACAAAACCTTGCAAGTTGATGAATGAAGTACTGTTAGATGACTGAAGAGAAAGCCAGTTAATGATAACATCACCAAGAAGGACGGTTTCATTATGAATGTTTTGAGAGAGGTGGGAGAGAATATTTTCGAGGATGGTTATGTTGTCACCAAGGGAGAATATAGATAGCTACAACAGTAATAGTGGTGTAACTGTTTCATTTGAAGTTGGCCATCAGGAGTTCTGCAGGTGCATAGGAGGGAGTTGTTTTATTTGGGCTAGAGGGAGTAAGATGGTCAGAGTAGACTATGGCCACTCCTCTCCCTTTTTTCTTTTTTGTCTGTCGGGTCTAAGCATGTTATATCCCGCTGGGAGGATATCATTGTCTTTGTTGTGAGGTTTCAACCAAGTTTCAGTTAGAGTGATTATATCAGGGGTGTAATTGGACAACCAGGCATGGAATTCGCTAACTTTGTTGAGAACACTTTTAAGATTCAGAGAGTAAATATCATCTGTTTTTTTTAAGGAGAGAAGTTGGTAGGGTTTAGGGGGTTAACATTATCGATTTAGAGAGGTGGGGCAGGTTTCAGAACCTTCTATGTCTTTTTTTGTTATCTTTTTTCTCATCTAATTTTTTTCTACTAATAAAATGTCATTTCTTCTTTTTTCTTTTTCCTTATTGTTACTTTCATCTTTGCAATCCACCCATAAATGTCTAATTCTGTTACATTTATAACATTTCAATTCACATTTTTTGCATCATCCCATTTCCAGATAAATATAATATTTTCTTTTGTCACAGGTACTTATCAAATGTCCTTTTCCACAAAGGAAATAAAAAAAAACATATTTTGGGTTGTCCCCAGTATTTTACAACACCCCTATTCCCCTCCACATTTATCATGCTTGGTATATGTATAATTTTTTTCTCTTTCTATTTTTAACAGTATTATAATCCCAGCTAAATGTCCATAAACCCCCATTGTCATAAACTTTTGCAATGTCCATTACTTCTTTACACAAAGCTTTCAGATGTATTTTCAAAGTCTCTCTTTCTACCTCTGTTTAAAATTGTACATGAATCTTCCCTTTTGTTTCCTTGTTAAATGCTTTATCACATAATTTCATGGGTTGCAGTCTCTTTTTTTTATATATTCTCCAAGAAAATTTTCCATTGAAAAAACAGTCTCGAATATAATGTCACAAAATGTCTCTTGTTAACAATAATATATGCTCTTACCTCATGTGTTTTTATACCCAAAGAAGTTATTAAATTGTCCCACACTTCATACCTGTCCATTTCTTTGTCTTATTTATTTTGAGTCCTGATGACATACATCCGTTTTTAATTTTTTTCTGTGTTATTTTCTGGTATTCCACTTTTGCCTTCTGTTACTTTCTCTGCATGTTTTCTTTTCCATCTTGCCACTATTCTTCAGTATTGTCTCTGCATCCTCCTCTTGCATTTTCTCCATAATGTTCCCCCTGGAAACACGTCCTTCATTTTCTGGATCACTTTTCACCACCATTTCTTTAAGTAAACCATCCTGCATCCCAGCCAACTAGAGGGTTGTAATTATGCATCCAACATTTGCTGACTCATCTCCATCAAACAGGTTTCTTTGAAACATTTCCTCAGAATCCTGCACACATTCTTCAGTCTCCATATCTGCTTTCTGCTTCATTTCTTTCACCACTCCGTCATATCCTTTTCTCTCTATCTGCCTCCCTGTTTCTCTGGGCCACCTCTGTGATTGGAATGGAAATAGGAAGTGCTCCTCCAAAATGGATCCCACTCACAAGACTGAAGAGTAGAAGTTGTTCTCAATGTCCTGGCTAAGTTTCCCATAGTAGTGTAAATGTTGCCTTGAGTCTACCATGAAAAGAAGCTACAAGCCTTCTGGAACTAACTACAGTAAAAAAAAAAAAAAAAAGTGGTTTCAACAAAACATTTCCACTGAAATGCCATTTGCTGAATCTGCTGTTGCTTGCACTATAGACATAATCCCACTCCACACTGGTAGGGTCATTAGAGATCTTGGCACCTTCTTAATCAACTCCCTGTCCTCTGACATTCGTGTAGTAACAATAATTAGAAAATTATTTTGTCTGCCAATTAATCACTAAATGGATATCATCCAGGCCCAAAGAAGTTGTTGTTCAATACTTTCCCTTGATCAGACCTATTAAAATAGGTGGTGCCCGACTTAATAAGTAGCTTTCCAAAAATATCTCATGGCTAGGAGGACCCTACATGTCCTTAACTAAAAGACCAGCCTAAAAATCTCCAGCTGCCAATATAGTCTTAAAGCTCTTTGCTTATGTTGTCTGTTAAGGAATCCCATGTGGTGATTTTTCCACCTTTCCTTGTTCTCCCATACCTCCACAAAGTAAATTGCACCACAGTTACTTGAAGTAAAGACTTTGGCCTCCATCAAGAAATAACTAGGACATCCTGTTGGGACATATTTACTACTCAGTGCTTTCCCTCATTGAATACTGTGTAAGTAGAGAGAAGGACATGTACCATTATAATAATATTGTATACAGAAAACAGTGTGGTAATCTTGCTTCTTTTAAGGCAAGCCTTTGTTATTGGTTGAGCACCCATAAATTCAACTCAGGCCTGAGTTGTTCTGCCTTTCTGTAGGCTGATATTAACAGTGCAGTTATGGTCCATGAACTGATGCTGCTCTGTAAACTCTGTGAATATTTACAGAGTGAAAATTAGAAACCGTGGCAGTAAACGATAAGTGCAGTAAATAAAATGGTAATTAGAGGGTAGCTGATATTACCGCAGCTGACGTCAGTGTCATCAAATAGGCTGAATTTTAGGGTGATTTCAAATGGAGATAATTTTGGAGGATGGTGCTATTTCATATCCTCAGTCAGTAAAAGACTGATGCTGGTTATGAAGATAGCGCTAGTTAAAAACCATTATGAGAAGACATTGAATTGAGAAAAAAACTAAAGACACAAGTGCAGTAACACGCAGGGTTTATCTGTACTTCAGCATTTTTTCTAGTTCCTGGACTTCAAGTAGTCAGCCATTTATGGAAAATGCTTCTGGTTAGAATTATTTCAAACTGACAGAAGACGGTGGTATTTTAAAAGATGACATAGGAAAGTCACAAATGCTTTGCTGCACAAATAGCACATTACCAGTCTGTGGCAGTGATTTCATCATGTAAGGTTAAGGGAGCTTGTGTGCATTTACGTTGTGCTTTTGGCAATGCTTTGAATTGCAGGCTCGTGTCCCATATTTACCAATGGCAGAGGTATGAGAGAATGGACATGCTTCTTTGTCTTCCTTGAGTTTTTGTACATCTGTGTGTGACATGCCTCCTCAGAAACATGAAGCTTAGTTTTCTTTTGGTAGGACAAATGGTACTACAGCAACAGGCTGTCAGTAGCAGACTATTACGAATGGTGCTCACTTCTCTTCTATGTGTTCTCTAATGCTGTACATGTGCTGTCTCAATGTGCAAAGAATGACTAGGGTGACTCGGCACATGACATCATAATAAGATACATTCACTGTGGACAAGAGTTTCTGTGTTGGTGTTCTTTAAAAATGTTTCTGTTAAACTGGTATGCAAGTTTGGCGCGTTTATGATGCAGCTTAAAATTCGATGATACACTGTTATGCTCAGAAGATGAAACCTACTGAACCAAATCCTTTACTTCTTTGTTAACTACAAAATGATGTTTCGTTGTGGTGTATTTTTGTATCACATTTCCTTTTGGTATGTTTGTTTTGGGGTGGCATTATATTAGTATACTTTATGGTAATAATATAGAATGAGTAACCCACAGCTGTTGCTATCCTGCTGAGAAAGCGGGATTATTAAGCGTTCTACATTCACATGCTTTACAATTCAGCTGGAGTAAGAGCAGCCTACATAGCAGTTTAGTACAGTCTAGGTTGATGTTAGAGTATGAGATTCACTTGCTCATTACTGGTTGCTTACTGTTGCTAGTTCTGCTAGAACTACTCACACTAACTGGTTTGATATTCAGTGATCAGACCTACTCCACACTTTTGATAGTATGTGTGGTTGAAGACCATGACAATGACTTGTGTAAGAGCACTTTTAAAACAGTTGTGAACAGGATGCTTGAAAAGTAGTAATACCTATCATCCATGGCCATATTGTCCAACTTCCATTGACAATGTCATTTTCATCTTACTGCTGGCACCCTATCCTTTAAAAGTCGATTATGTGGCAGTAGCTGATACAGCGCTCAAACCAGTATTTGTAGCAGAGAATCCTGATTTAAATAAAGGGCATCAGTGGAACTAGAGCACGTTGTTAGTTTGCAGGACCCCTCTAAAGCTGGTAATATGCCTGTTGTAGATATGACCTGAACATGTCTGTTGAGGGCTGCTTTTGTTGCAGCTAAATGATCTATGTGTGCGGACCTGTTTTTCTCTCCATTTGACTGTAGATCTTCTGCATGGATGATGCAGGTAATAGTGCCTTTATAATAATGAGATGAAACGGTTTATTCCTTGTGCGTGCTACACATTTCCCAGTCTATGGTACAATGTGACGTTGGGCTAAGTTACATGGATCTGTAATGTTCTTCACCTGCGGATAAGGACGTAACACTCAACCTTGTTCACCTTGGAAGCAGCAGCACACAGTATTGTTATAAGAAGGCAGCAGGACACCTGTGTGCCAAAAGGTGATGCACTATGGCTGGGTCTCAGGAAAAGCAGGGTAACCTACAGGAATTATAGGTGTTTCTGCTTGTACATTTCAAAAGAAATTGGACTGCTAGGGTATCCTGCTGCTTCCATGAACTGTGTAGAATCTGTGCTTTGATACAGGCATAAAAACAATGATGTGCAATTCTTGTAATAGAGGTGTTAGTGCAGTGGATATTGAAAAAAACACATCAGTATTTTATGTACTAGGCAATGCTATAGCTGTCTCATCTAACTTACAGTGCTGCCTCCAGATATGATGCCCCTCCACTGTAATTTGAAGAAAAAAAGAAAAGGTCAACTGTTTCCATTGTGGCACTTCTCCCAAGGCGGATCATTGGGATACCTGGTTCTCTACACCTCTCATCTCTAAGTGAGGATGAAGAAAGAGATAAAAGTGTTTTTTTAAGGACTGTAATGAACCGCTAGGCAGTTTGCTACAAGTTAGAGCACACTTGAATTGTTGACGCATTTTCTTCAGACTGCAGAAACAGTTTAATTTCCATATAAGCATTTAGAAATGTGCCCCTAACACACACTTTGCCCCAAGCCAGTTGTTACCTATCATGCCAGAGATTCAGATCTGGTGTCTGGACTGTTTGGGAGAAATTGCTTGCCTTCTGCATGCCTCTGCAGCATTCTCTGGTCACTCTCGTTTCCTTGCATGATTCCAGGACGGTGTGGGGTGTGTGTGAGGGGGTGTGTGGGTGGGTTAGCCATATATAGGTTTTGCTTATTTGTTTTGTGTAATTTACTGTCAGTCCTACTGGACAAAGCTCTTTTACAGAGGGCACCTGCTGGGGTAGCTGCAACATTTACAGTAATAGAAAAAATACAGTAAATTTAAAATGCAATTGCTTTGCTCATCGAACAGTAAATAAAAGGTATGGCTAAACACAATTATACATAAAACACACAGTTGTAAAAATATGTACGCATGCAAATCCACACATATATATTTGTTTATTTACACTGAATGAAGCTTTCTTCAAAGGCCAGTTTAGGAAACATATTTCAACAAAAGTACATTTATTTGACTGAAGTGATAATCAAATGGTAGGTAATCTAACAGTGACCAAATACCTGTTTATCCAAAAGAAACATCACGTTACTAACAGCATTGTATTTTACAACTAAAAATAGAGGCAAAACAGTTTGAAAGGCATAAATATCTGGCTGTTGATACAAAAGTCGAACAGTAGCAGTATATATCAACTAAAAACATGAAAAACTTGTAACAGAGTATGATTACATTAACTATCGAAAACTAAGCTACAAACAAATGTACAGTGAAAGAGAAATCAACACTCCCCCATGACTTCTTTAGAAACAAGCACCATTAAAGTCTTTACTTGCATACAAACATCAGAACCGACACGCTGCCAATTTATGTACAAGTAGGGGGCAGAGCACCCCTTCAACAAAACTACATACCACAGATCCCACAAAATACTTTTTACATCACCTGATAAACTGCACTTCAGTGAATTTAATACTTGACTGCCACCTTGGATCATGTATCAGTTGTTTCTGTTTTCAATGAAAGAGCAATTCAGTCACTACTGCTGCTACTACTGTGTTATGTATCTATAACTAACACAAACAAGGATTTAAGTGTCATCAGTCAATGATATGAAATAACATCTCAGATTAAACTTGACTGTATAGTTTAATGAATGGAGCTGCAGAGGTAAGTAGTTAATTTCGAAAGACTTTTCACTGACTGTCCTAATGCAGAAAAACTACTGATTACAAAAACAACTGTAGAACCAAAGTAAAATTAAGTTTTGTTTGGGACACTCCCCACACTAATATCTGTTAATAAATTACTGTAATCACCAGTCGCATTTTTGCTCTACCGTTTCTCTGTCACCGTTGAAATCATTTGACTTTTGGATACTTGGCAGAATCATTTTTAAAACGGTTTCAGAAAATGAGTTTGTGGTCAAGTTATATTACTTCCTCCAACGGTCATACTTATTTTTATTTTAGTCCTTTTGTTAATGGGTAAAACCTAGCAGATGTAACTGGAGCCAGTATCTGGTTAAGCCAATTACTCATTTGCACATTAGGCAAGTGGAGACCGAGGATCTCGAACCCAAGACTGCAAGCTGATCATTAAATAACTCATAATCCTTTGTATGATTGCAAGGCATATATGCATCTAAGGCTAACTAGCTGTCAGTATAGTTACAGAGAAAAATATATTTAGCTATGTAATGTAGAGTTTTTGTTCTTGTATCTCTCAGAATATAAATGTTTGGCTTAGAGGGGCAGACCTGGTTAGCAAATCTTAATAAAAAGTAAAAATGTTGAGATGGCGACTTGGACATCTGTACTAACGTTAGTTACACCATACCGGTTGCATAGACTTCCACTACTATGCTGTCTCTGGGGTGTCCCCAGCTTATTTGATCTTGCTCGTATAATGCTTCTCTGTTTTGCAGTGTGTTGCAGTAATGAGAAAAAAACTGGAATACATCAGAGTTTCAGATTTTTCTTTCTATTTTGTTACCACATTTGTATCCCTGTGAGCAATATTAGATAGATGCAGCCCTTTCTTTCACTGTTTTTTTTTTTTTGTTTTACAGAACTGTGATAGTCACTGGCAGGCTGAAAATGCTTTGCATAACAGGAAGCTGTCTGAGTAATACTGTTTTCTGTTGTCTGTAACTGGAAGGATAGAAGCAGTGTGGTTGGCTTCTTAATGTTTCGTCATGACGGAAGACTGCAGCAGAGCTGCTTTGGCTGCATATTGTGGAGATGTGTTTGCATTGCTTAATGCAGTTCCCAGTTCTTATTGCTTGCATGCTTTTTGGTGAGCACTGTTTCTGCTGATTTTCTCTGTGCAGCCGCTGGATCACTTCATGTCATTCTTTTTTCTCTCATTATCTAGAGCAGTACTGTTAATGTCTGTGCTTCGTATGGAGACCCTTCCAGTCATGCATTATGTATTTATTTGCATTTCCTGACTGGTATAGTCCCAACAGGGCAGTATATATGTTCAGCAGAAGTAAGGGAGCAAAGCACCAGCATACATTTGCTGGTTTCATGTAGGTTAACAGGTATCAATTGGCTCAGAATTGACTCAAGTGCCTTATATACCTGAGGTAAAGACCTTAACCATTATGCAAATCCCACCTGTACATTTTATCTAAAAAAATAAAAAAAAAATCAACAATTGGTTGAGAGTTCATAAATTGAGGGGAGTATATTGAAACAATTTGAAGCCTGGTAAGAAAGTTGATACTTACCTTGGAAGTGGTCAACATTCTTGTGTTACCTGGAAATCATAGACAGTAGTTGAGAATGTCACTGCAAAGATTGACACAGTGCTCAGTAGACCTGCGCTGGGCAGCAGATACTGTATGCATGTTAAGCAAAGGAATGGGTAAGAAACTAGGTAAGCAGCCAGTAATGGAATAAGTAGCACCAGGTTACTAGTCAGCAGCATCAGTGCTACAGTCAAGCGCATGTCTGATGTGGTAGACATCACTGCTAGGGCAAGTATAGCAGCAGAAACAGTGCTGCAGTTGAGTGCACATCTGTGGTAGACATCACTGCTAGGGCAAGTACAACAGTAGAAGTCACAAAAACACACCTCACTGGAACAAGTAGAAAACTCGAATAAACCACAGGTGGTAGCCGGGCAGTTTAGCGATTTTAATGAACCACATTTCACAGTCCACACTACACAGTAAGAGCTTTCATCCATCAAGGACTTCCTCAGACTGAATAATGTGGTAAAGAACATTACAGCGTAGATAGTGTTACAAAATCCCATATATATATACACACACACACACATATATATATATATACACACACACACACACACACACACATATATATATATATATATATATATATATATATATATATATATATATATATATAGGGGGTGGCGCTGTGTATAGCCCTAACTACTATCGATAACCAGATGTGTATGATAGAAGGATATGGGCATGTTCATGTGCATCCCACAGCATAACATACTCATCTACTGACTGACATGATTTCCCCACAGGTGTACAAACCACCTAAGGGAAGCAGTGCCTAGAAAAGCTCTGTATTCCAGAGAATAAGATGCTATTGCAGGCAATCTGCACAAGTGGCATGTGCCTTCTGGGTAGAGGTGCTACAGGTTAGCAGTATCAGGACCATCTTCTGCAGGGTCTGGTGCAGGATTGGAATGCTTTACATGGCTTTAATAGATCTCTACAGTAGTAGAGAAAATGGGTTACTAATATCATGCAAAAGAAAAGGCGTGGGGCATTATGACACAGGTCTACCACACTGGGTACTCCACCAATAAAGACTGAGCTTTTTGAGGTTAAGTTATTGGTATTACTCACCAGACGGGGGAGCAGCCCCTCATAAATGGGGGTTGCTTGGATATGGAAGTTTGGCAGACACCAAGCTCTTGTACGTCAGCAGGGGAAACAACAGGTTAGTAATATCCTTTACAGTGTGCCATGGCATATTTCAGTACATCTTTGAAGTAAAATGTTGATCATGGCCTGTCTGCATATCTGTTCTCCCAGGCATCCCTGCTCTACAACTGCATTAATTTGTTAAAAAATATATGTCTGTCAGTATATAATACAGTAATGTAGGCATGCATACTGATACTCGTGCAATACATTTATACATGCATATGTGTGTGGGCTGACACTGGTGTCATGTATGTTCATACTTTAAGGTATTGCTTGTCCTGCCCAACAGGGTAACGTAAGGGTGGCATAATCAAAGTGGTACCTGTGGCTACTGATAACGATGTCAGCATGCAAGTGGAATAGTGACAGTATCTGCAACACTATAGAGGAGGGGGTCTTCCATATCCATCAGCAAAGAGGCCACTACCGAAGTGCACAGGTGCAGGCTGAGCACACAGCTTATAGTGCAGTGCAGGTGTGTGTACCTCACAAGCACCACCTATGTCCCCAGCCCACACAATGTCTGAGTTGTGCACCTCCTCAGAAGTAGGCATACCCAGCATAGGGAATGAATACAGAGGATGGTAGAGTCATTGTGGTTGCAGGGACTGTCTGTGATGTGACTAAGACGCTCAGAATTTAATGGCAGAAGTGCAGATCATTGATCTAGGCAAAGACGCATGCTACACACAAAATAGTGGAGACTGTGTGTAGCTTGAGAGAGACTTGCACCAACCGCACAATGCCATACAGATTTTAAAGGATGAGAGTGAACACAGAAATATCACTTCTCTTTTGGAAAGTTTGTCAGTTGATGTCTGCATGAATCCCTGAAGTTCTACAGTCAAATAAATCCAAGGAAAAAACAAACAAAACAATTGCACCTTTTATACATTAGCAGCAGGGGCTGTGACAGCATCCATTCTGCATTGCTGTAGCAGAATCTGTGTAGAGCTTTTGGCTTGCTATTATTATACTGTCCTTTGTTTCTTATTGCATATGGGGACTTGAAAACACAATTCTGGAGTGCCCTTCTTTTTATCATTGTATGACTTTCTTTGCTTTCAGGAAAAACTTTACAGTGAGTAGTGGACTTAAGATGGGTGTGAGTAACCTTTATTTTATTTATCTTTTGTTGACTGGGTTAGTCCCACTAGGCTAGTAGCCTCTTTTCAGGGGAGACCTGATGTGATATTTATACTACTAGATGAAATTTGGCTAGGGCACTGGGGACCTTCCCCTACTGTTTTGATAGGTGCCATGCAGTCTTGTACATCCACCTGAGCTACCACCAACTCAAGCAGATGGGAATTCGGTTTAACTTCTCATCCAAAGGATGGCATACTCAGGAGGCAGCAATCCCCTTACACTCCTTTACAGTATCAGCAATCGATTTACTTGATATGGGAATAGAACCTATAGCCTTCTGCACCAAAGGCGAGTGTGCTACCTGTTTTGCCAGTGACACTGCTTTAACAATTGTCTGTGTTCCTAACACTCTAGGTGATTGTAGTTGTTGTATCTTTATTGTTTCACCATGGGAGTCCTTTGAGCCAGTAGCTCACACCAAAGCTCAATCTATTTTGATGCTTATGTACCCTCAAATTTATATTTTACTGGCCTGTCCTCCATTTCTGAATACTATTGTTCCTGCCCCCTCCCCTCCACCTGCCAAGTACTCACTAGATTTATTCATATAATTAAATTATTTAGCTTTTGTTAACCAGATTAGCCCTGTTGGAAAAACTCAGTTGTAAAGGGTGACCCAGGAAATAAAAATTTACAAACAGGTAGCATAATGTATTGGTGTAAAATATCAGCTGAATGAGACAATGCAGCCACTGAGGAAAAACGTAATACAAGATTTGATAAATAACAGAAATGTACAGTTAAGCTCAGATAAAGATTAATAAGGCAAACTACAGATTTATCAGCTAAAAATGAAAATAATTTCAAGACACTGGTATATGGAGGAACGGAATGAGGTAGATGTGGCAGAAGAATTGTAGAAAAGCTGTTGGGGAAAGGAGGCTATAGGGGAGGTGCAAGTAAAGTGTAATATAATAGAATCAACTGAAAGCAGATGTTACTGCAGTGTGAGAAAATAAAAAAAGGCTAGCTATAGGTATGTAATTGCATTAGATTATGCCACATTTTGGACAGGTTAATTTAATGTTAAGGAAGGATTTCTAGAATTTTCTAGTTGTTGGCTAGGAAAATACAAGGGGGTGTCAGCTATTGCACTACACCTTTTTTTTTTTTTTTTTTTTTTTTGCAGGAGACTTTTGTACAGAGTATCTGAGATTTTTATTTGTTGTGTAACACTGTAAGAGAGAGTTTTTGGCTAGAAGTTTTTGTTACATAGCAATTTTTGAGCAAAGGTTAAGTTACATGTAATTAATGTTTATTTCATGGGATATCCTGTTTAGTTCAATTAGAATATTGCATGCATGGGTGTCGCTTATTGGTTGGGTGGCAAATTTGCTGTTTTGTAGTACAGTTATTCTAGTTTGTGGAATGTGGTTATAGTTAAATTGCCAACGGTGTTGTAAATGTGAGTTTGGGAATAAAGTCAGAGTTGGCTATAGTAATTTTTGATGGAGATAGATCAATCACCCATCTTTTTTGTGTTGGTGTCTTGTCTTGTTTTGTCATGTACTACATTACCAATATGATTATCAGGAGTAAGTTTATTATCGATGGTCTAGTTTAAGTATTAATATTGATGGTCTCGTTAAAGTAGTTATTTATTATCATAGGCAGAGACCCTGATTTTCCATTTTTATGGAAAATATAATGGTAAATCCTGAATTTAGGATTTTCGCATACTGAAAACCAGTATTTTCATGGTATTTAGCATTTCAGGTGTGAGCACACATTCACTAAAACCTTTACCCATTTCTTTCTTGTATTTATTGCTTGTAATACTATTAACTTGTGTTAAGGACTTCACCAAACCACAAAACAAGGACATGCTGAAACCAATGCATTTAAATAATAAACTTGTATTTAACACTTGAATTACAACAAGACTTCTTGAGAGTACTGCTTCCAGAAAGTGCTACTAGAAGATGGTGTAAGAATTATGCGCACTTCTGTACCCACCTACCCCTTACTCGTTAGTTTGCACGGGTGATGGGGGGATTGTGGAACTGATCTATGACCTCTCATCCCAATATGTCACATATGGGGCGGGTATATTATTACAAAGTACAAAACCAAACAGACATTTGCTATTATCAAGTATATAATTACCTTATTCCTCAATGGCATGGATTGCTGTAAAAGTGAGAGAGGATATGCGAGGTTCAGTACTGCAAAACAAATGTATTACAATACTGTTTACATGATGTAAACATACAGTAGGCCAGGATACTTAAGTAACATAGGTTCATAGGTTCATAGGTTCATACTAGGCTATCTGCCCAAGGGCATTTATAAGCCTAGCCCATAGTTATGTGGCTTTCGCCACCCCTTTAGTTTGAATAAAAACTATGCCTATCATTTTTCTGTGCCTCTGTCAAGCAGTGACACTGAAGTAATCCCTGGGGTATATCTGCGATCTCCCATCCATTGGTCAAGATTCCTCTTGAACAAGGCCAGCGAGGTGCTCTGCCTCACATGTACCGGGATTTTGTTCCACAGCATAGGGAGTCTCTGGGTGATGAATCTGTCCCTCCAGCATGTTCTATTTATAACCGTGTCAAGGTTTAAGTCTCCCGCCCTTGTGGTTCTGAGGGATCTAGATTTTTTGAGGTGAACTGTGTCACTCTGTGTACAGCTGCTTCAACTTTGCAGTCAGACGACATTGTGCAGTTATTTTACCTGGAGCTGTCATCACACAAACTATAGATCTCATATGGTTTTCTTTTAGTGTGCGATGACTGTTTCTTAATTACAAAAAATTATGGCAAATTGCATTTCTTGACTATGACATCTTGCTGTAAATGGACTATTCTGGGAAAGCACTGCAGTATGAATTATGGTCATCTCTAATAGGATGCTTGCAGTTATATTTTTTTATACTTACTGTCAGCTATGAAAGTGTATTCCTACTTTGTCATTTATGTGTATATTTGTGTAGAAACATGTTTTCAGTCATATTTACTGACTTATATTTATCTACTCATGTGTTTCTTGTATATAATTTATTGTTTACAGGTCTTTACTTAGAGTTAATGATCCATCCCTACTTCCACATTTAAATGGACATTTATTTAGTATTGTATAGAACTCCTATATCTATTCTAGCATCATCTCGCTTTTTGCTACAGTACAAAGTCGATTATCCAAACTAATTGGGACCCAGGGTAGTTTGGATAATAAAACATACATAGAACCGGATAAAAAACTGCAAAAACCTTTTTTTCTGCATGCTTTTCAGTCATTCACTGATTCCAGTGAACAATAAAGAATATTTTTCACACACAAGTGGGTTATAAGCTCAAAAGGTATGCACAAGCGAATACGTATAAAGTTTACATATTCAGACGTTATGATTTTTTCTACCCAAAAACTTTGGAAGGCTGTGTTCAGATAATTGACATTTCTGATAAGCGATGTTTGAATAATTCACTCTCTACTGTATTTTGTACATGAGATCAGGCTGTCACATTAACAGTAACGATCACCCAGAGTCATTGTTCACACCAGCAGACGGCTAGTGTATTGTCTTCTACATTTATCCTTATTTTGACATATAGCTAAACATTTTGTTAACTATTTTATCAGTAAGTAGCTATAGGTAAAAAAAAAAAAAAAAAGAATTGCGGCTAAACATGCCCCACCTTCTAACACACAGTACGCTATCCTTCCCTGAAGATAGGCAAGTTGTTAGCTGCTGCTCCTTTCACATCTGCCCCATCTTGTCAGCTTCTTCAGTGCCAGAGCTATAATGAAACTCATACACTCCCCCTACCCCCCGTGGTCACTTGGCTCTTCTATTCCTGAAGCTGCTAATTGAGCTCAAGTTGGCTGGGTCATAGCCTGGAAGTATTGCATTTGGGCCACAGAAGCTGATTATTTTGGTTATTTTTACATGCTAATATATTTGAGAGAAAAAAAACTTTCAGCTTGATGTACCTTTTTCCATAACCAGCTTTAAGTACTGCCCCAAATGCAATACAATGCATGTGCATATGCACACAGCTCTTCATTTTAATAACAGAATTTACTAGGGTTAACTTGTTTCCCTTTCTCTGTTGAAGAGCCTTTTGTCAGACACTGAATGTAGGTTGTAAATGGTTCATCTCCCGGGCCTCTTCACTTATCAAGTGTACCAAAACATGTCATAGATTTAGGATGCATGCCTAGGCTTAAAAAGGCCCCAAGGTTTGTAGGCCTAGTACACACCTATGATCCTATAATTGTCATGGGCGGCACTCAGCTATGGGTAAAAAAAATGATAAAATGGCAGTGCCTGTAGTAGAAGTGCATTCACTATGTTGTGTCTTTCGGCTTTTCCCAGTTAAGGCTCACCGCAGCGGAACTCCGGTCCGCTAATGATTGGCAGATGATTTTTACGTGCCGAGTTGCCAACCCTGATGCACAACCTCCAATGAAGGTATACCCATTCACACAGGTCTCCACGCAGAAGACGCTCTAGCTGAGAATCGAACCGGGCAGCGTCTTACTGTGAGGCGACAATGCTATGGAAGCATAAAAAATCAGTTCCAGGCAGAGTTAGCCTTGTCGCCACTGTACGTTGATAGTGTTCTTTTTTATGACGTGAGCGATTGTCTGTAACACTGGGTTTTACATAGCAACACTTTTCAGGAATTCCTTGATAGCAGTGTTCTTTGCTTTTGTTTTTTTCTATTTCATGTTCTGGTTGCTCTTATTGACTGTACAATTCCTTTCCAGTTTAAAGAAGAAAAAAATGTGAAACTTGTTTGGTACTTGATGTAGTAGTTTTTATCTCCATCTGTAGTAATGTACACTTTCTATTCTTATAATATTCTGAAACTTTGAAACATTGGTGCAAGTTTCCTTTCTTTGGTTTTCAGACATGAATTTCTGCTGTCTGTCCTCCTTGCACATAGCCCTGGATGTTTTGGCTAGAAGATGGAAGAGGAAGTGCTTAGTTGCAAGCCCCTCCCAGTTTGTCATGCCAGGGGTATTGGGGGATAGCTGGATGAGGTTTGAGGATCAGGTTATCAGATGTCCTTTGTCTGGGAGTAGGAGGATGATTTTATACTAGCGGCAGAGCACAATAAGTGCACTGTTTATAATAAACTGGCTGTTTGCATGGGGTTCATGTATGTCTGCATCATTATTTCCCAAACCATCGAAACTGGAATGTGAGTAACTTGAGTTCCGCTTCGTACTTGCAAAGTAATGATTTCAAGACCTTGGTACCCCAGACTCCAACCCTTTTAAGAAGTATTAATCGGCATCATCTGGGCTTTTTTGAGGGGAGGAGTAGAATCCTATAATCTGTAATAGTGTATAAAAACAAAAAAAAGTGCTAGTGGAAGAGATTTGCTCTCCTTTTTTTTTTTTTTTAACAGTGGTAGCAGCAGTAATCTTGGTTTCACCCCTGACCTGTTCTTTAAGTCATGAGGCAATGTGATGTTATTTATGCACAAATGAAGATTTCCTAGTGTGTCTCACCCCTACAAAGTTTTGCATCTGGTTTCTTACAGGTGACAGGAACCTGAGAGGACATTGCTGTTCTTTCTCATTTTTAGAGCATGTTGCCAGCATTCACTTGTAAGGTGGCAAGCAGTAATTGTTTGAAAAATAATTACAAAAAGAAAGTTTTTCCAGTTTAGTAAACATTCTGTTCCTGACAACATTGTGGCTTAATATTTTCTGCTTCACAGCCCCAAGTCTAGAGTTTAATTCTTTTGGTGATTGTCTCCAGTGTTTTGCATCGTGTGTTTGTGTGTGTTTGCATTTGTGTGCGTTTGTGTACGTTTGCGTGTTTTTACCCTGGATTCTTTCTTTCCAAATGCATTCTAAAAAAATTGCTAGTTGATTCTTCACTCTAGACTGTATACTTGCATTGCATTTATCCTTGCCAGGTCATGGTTAAATAGAGTCCGAGAAAGAACCGTTTATGTACCCAAATAAGTAAAATTGAAAGTAGTGAGTCTGTCTTTTTTCATTTCTATTATCAAAACATCATTGTATATCTGTGAGCCAGGCAAATTCTCCATTATCTCTATGCTTAAGAAACCCTCATTTGATTGAGAGGTATGAAACCTTACTGCCAAATCTTTTAACTTGTCTTTTTAATTAAGGTCACCTTTGACTATCTGTTGGATCCTGAACAGTGTGGATTTAGATCAAAACATAGCACTGCAACTGCCCTTGTTAAAGGTGTTAAAGACTTGTTAGTGCTGTGGGTTCATTTGCTTTGTTTTGTTTTTCCTTGCATAATATCAATGGGATACTAAAGTTTGGAGGTTTGGTTTAGACTTTTGTCAGCCTTAGTCTTTTGGGTTTGTCGCTTAGCTTTTGTGGTGCATGCAGTGAATATGTTTTCACTGATTTATTGAAGGTAATCAACACCACCTTTCCATCTTTTTCATGGACTTGAAGACTGCCTAGATTCTGACCTCAGCTGCATGACTCTCACTTGAAGTTAATTCCTTTGGATTCAGAGGTGATGAGGGTGCAGACATCATTTCTTCTGTCTTCCTAATAATTTACAGGGGTAATGGTCTAGATTCTGTGTCACATGCACCTGATCCCACAGAATGCACTTAGAGCTGTGTAGTGCATGCCTTACTTTCTGCCCACCAGGATTACTGTAGTGTTGTACTTGGGGTCATGGATTGTGACCTGAATCACATGTAGAAGTTGCATAGATGTCTTACTAACATAACTGCGTTTTGTATGATGTGTACCAACTGTCTGTAACTGTGAAGTCAGTCTTCATGATCTTGATTCTTGTACCATGATGTAAGCCATCTAAATACATTAAAGAACCCTGGATTCTCTCTAATCCTGTTCTTCCACTCACAGCCTCTGGTGAGAGACTATTTGAGGTTTTCTGGATGTGTGAGACAGGTGCTGCACAAAACTGTCTTAATTTACCATCATCATCAGAACTATGTGGTTGCTTTTGGTTCTGAGTTTTTGCCATACAGATTTGGCTTTCATTTCTCGTTTGGCATAAGATCAAGGCTAAAGACTGTATTGCTTCATTGACTGGAAGGGTAGGAACAGGACATGGTCAGAAGTAAGGCAGGTAATTAGTGGAGTATCACAGTGGTGAGTCATGTACTCTTAACTGTGTTCATTTCACATATATGTAAGGGAACAGACAGCAAAAACAGCCTTATGGCTAGCAACATAAAGATAATTGCAGTACTGGAGGATGTATGAAAACATCTATGGAAAGATTTGGAAAGGGTGAAAGACTGTCCATCTAAGTTCAGAGGTTGCAGTTGAGGTTCACTGTAGACAAATGCAACTATACCTAGGTACAAACCCCATTATGAGACCTATCTGTTGTGAGAGGTTTAAACTTGACCTTATTATATTTCTGACAGTACTCTCATCATGTGGTCCAAAAGATGTTTATACCCATCTCAGTTCTTTGCCCACTAGTAAACATATTTGAAAAGCTTCTCTACAAAGAAATCACTGACCATGTCAGCAAGTATAACATTCTCATAAACCTGTAATTTGACTTCAGAAAAGGACGTAACACCCATACAGCACCGTACGCAGCAATTCTACACAACCGTAGAATAGGATAACCTGGGGGGAATTTTCATTGACTTGAAGTGGGCCTTTGAGACAGAGCTTCAAAATTTGGCATTCATCTCTGTGTTTTCAGCTGGTAATCCACCTACTCAAAAGTGGGACGTTCTCCAGTCGAGCTGTTCTGTTCCAGTGGTAACTTCTGTTTAGGTGTTCTACAAGGATCACTTCTTGGGCTCCTACTACTTTTTGTTTCTATTAATGGCATCTTCTACTCTGTAGCTGATGACTCCATAGTACTTTTTGCCAGTGACATCTTTCCCTACCACTTTTCCCCTCCATCCGTGAACTGGAATGAAAAGTACAAAATAACTTCAACACTATCTGTACCTGTTTAATCAGTTGTAATTTTTAGCTCATCCCCTGGAGATCAGCAGTAGTTTTATTTGAACCTCATCTTAATCTTCAGATGACCTAAACAAATCAATGTTCTCAAATGAGAGGACTCCTCAGCAGTCCACCTATCATTACTGTAGGGCAACATCTTGACTCCCAGCTTTAACTTTTCCATTCCCACTGAATATGTAGCTGACTGAAGTCCTCAAGCCACTGAAGGCCTGGTACTGTTTCTAGCCACTGATGCCAGTTAAAGTTTAGCGAAAGAGATGCTTATTTCCACCTTGAACAAAAAATCACTTCATTGGTCTCTGCCTTAATGGAGAACATCACTGCAGTTCTTTAGAGAAGGTCAACTGGCTTCCAGTTATTGCCAGAGCCTACATATCTTTTATCTTAGTTTCAAACTGATGAGGTGTAGTTATTGCCCCTCTCTTTTCAGAAAACTAATAGTGAAATCGTACTGCAGATGGCTTTAGGGAAACCTCATCAGACATAGACGTTGTTCAGACTTCATAACAAAAACCTGTTAATGAAAACTCGTACTATAAATATATCCCAGCAAATTGTAACTATCTACCCAAAGATATGGGAGGGAAAACAGAATGTCCAGCTTTGAGTTGTAAGTTCAGAAAGCATCTTCCTACCTTTAATAACTGTAAATGTTGTTGCAGACATTTTGGCTGAAGAAGTAATTTGTCATAAGCCATCTAATTGCTTTGCAGAAATGTAATTGTAAGCATTTATTCATTACTTTCTATTCCTTTCTTTTTAACAGTTGTGCTTAGTGAATGGAAAATATACTACTGTAATGTATTACCTGTGAAGGCCATTGTATTTTTTTATCCTTGTACCAACGCCAAATGGCTTGCTCATTGATTTATACATTTTATATTATTTCTCTCTTTTTGTAACTGTTTAATTCTTGTATGTTACCTTAACTAAGGCCCATGTTGTGCCTGAAAGGGGTGGTAGATTGACTAGTGCATTTACTTGATAAACAGGTTTAAATAAATAAAATTAATAAAATGAGAGTTGCAGGTAACTGTTTTCTGACAATGTAGTTGGAGTTGAGTAAGGAAGAGCCTCACTTTCCAGGAGAAAGGAGACATCTTGTGACAGGTTGACCATGGCCTTTTTTAAAGTAATGTCACCAAATTGTCTTTTCAAGGAAATGCCCCTTGTTTCACATCTCATAAAAATGTTAACCCAGAACAACTACAGAATGAGTTTGGTTTATGTATGTGTTTTCATGTTATGTTTCTTTGTCAAGAGACAAAAAAGGAAGGCAGAGAGGGAGTGGTGAAGAAAGGAAATTAAAGAAGCTTTTGGTTGATGATGGACTCCATAGTGACTTAGTAATTAAGGTTTTTGACTTGAAGCTCCAGGTCCTGGGGTTCATTATTGTTGTGTATCTACATGGGTTTACTGTTGGTACTCTGGCTTCCTATTGCCTCCCAAAAATGTGTGATTGACTGGTTAGTGTAAATTGTTATTGCATGTATCCTTGCCCTTGCGACGCAGGTCATGGTTGAAGAGTGTCCATTAAGGGTCATTTCACTTACTGAGTTTAGTAATAAGCCACTTCAGAGACTAAAAAAAGAGTGCAGGAGTGTTTGGTGAAGATTTGTGATTTAATTAAAGTTGCTCTGCTTGAGACCTTGTTATAGTCATGGTTTGTTTTGGAAAGTGTCCTAACATAGTAACATTTATCCGTAGTTACAGAAGGCCGTTTGTGTGGTTTAGGTAGTGGGCATAGTTAATGGGACATGGGATACCTGGCTGCAGCATTGCCCCATGTCTGGCATAAAATCTTGCTGTTCCACTCAAGGAAGAATGCTTCTCTACCTCTTACTACTGTCATCCAGGAAA
This sequence comes from Protopterus annectens, assembly GCF_019279795.1. NCBI lineage: Eukaryota > Metazoa > Chordata > Ceratodontiformes > Protopteridae > Protopterus > Protopterus annectens. Next base: position 865,494,862 of record NC_056748.1, on the reverse strand, counting down.
AAGCTAGACAATAATGGAGGACAAGGACTAGCAATCTGAGACAGAATTTAAATATTGGTCTTATACACCATGATAGTTGTAAAAATAACAGGTTTGGCATTAACATATATTCATCGCATGATTTGAAGTCTGAATTTCAAAGCATCTGTCATTGTTTAATGAATCCAATCTTCTGTGATTTGCCAGAAAAAAAATTATAAGGAACAGACCACAAATATTAGCCGAAGTCAGAGAAAGTTGAAAACTGGAAGGGACTCCTACTGGTGTTGCAAATGCTTCCCAACCAAATGTATTTGTCTAACAGAGTAGATGAACAAGTAGCATTGTTGGAATATAGGCATAGGGAACCTGTTGGTAAGGACGGGCTTGTAATTATAGCACATCTAGTAACACATCTGCAATCTAGTATGTGGAAAAAAGCAAGATGTTTATACATTTAGTGTTCCTCTCCCCTGTTGTTCCACACAGTAAGTAAAATTATTTTACACTTTTTATTATTTTATGTCTGTGCATCTCTTGACTCCTTCCTTATTACCTGTCATTTATGCATAAAAATGTTGTGTATTGATTTATTGCAGAGTACCATGTGTCCTGATTTCCACTGGATATACCAAAGTTGGGCAGTTGCAGCCTATACAAGATGCTACATGCTGTCATAGAACCTGACATTTTAATGAAAAAAAAAAAAAAGATTTTTAACTTCCCTGTGACTGTTGCAGAAATTTAGGATACTCTAGCCCGTTAGTACAATGAAAAGTAATGTAAAGTAGTTAGTCTGTAACGTGGAGAATTAATTTTAACAAAGTGAAAAGTGCTGTGCTTGGTTGAAAGTGTGACCTGTCCTGCTGACTGTCAAATTTCAGCCAGAAGTTTTCTATACAGGGTGTCTGCAAAGGTGGGTTGTAGTCTGCATTCAAAGCCCTTTAGCAGTTCATGGAAGGAAGCATGGCATAACCTTGATAAGAATTAATTAAGCTTATGGAGAGTTAAATAACTTTGTTAGACTTGCATTATTAGAGGGGTGAGTAAGTTAAAATTTTGATTGAAGATTGGAAGCAAAATTAAAGTTTCTGTGGTTCAGAGGATGTATACCAGCTACAGGATTCCATCCTAGGTCTGCGTTTTCAGACATGCTCTAATTAGAGTGAAGTTTCTCCCAGATGCTTAAAATCTGGACTGAAATTTATTCATGTCAATCTGCTCCCATTGCTTTACATGGTCAGGTTTTCTGGATCTCTGCAGTTTTTTTTTTTTTTTTTTTTTTGCTTGTGGTTCAATCCCAGTTGGGTCGGGATAGCAGGTGGTGGTATAATAAACTGTAGTTTGGGAAGGTAGACATTGTAGGAGAGTGAAACTGTAGTGATTATGGCATTGTTCTCTGCACATGAGATGTGTTGTAGCACTAAATGCACATCTCAAGTCCAAGGGTTAGCAGCTGACTGTAGAATTAAAAAAGGAAACTGAACTGGGGTCATACAGCTTAGTGAAGTTTTCTGCTTCACATGGGCTTGTTCTTGTTTATTTTATTAATATATTCTTTGTTGACTGTGTGGGTGGACTGGTCCAAGGGGTCTATCAGCCACAACCTGAGTGCAATGCATAGCAAAATGTTACAGTAACTTACAAAGATGAAGTGTATCTAATATTTATGGCAAGGCATTGTAAAGCTGAACTTGCATTCAAGCGAATGGATACTACAAAGGGTCATACAGTGTCATGCACCTAGACTGCATTTTGAAGAGTAGAATTCTATCTATGCATACCACAGAAGCTTGAGCACTTCTCTAGGAGTCTGAAATTAAGGTCCATTGTGGTTAGCTCTTGTAGGGCACCAGGCTTTTCGTAATGGGCTAAGAAGATGGTTAAGTGGCGGTACCTGGAATGGAGGGGGAACATCGGATTCCTTTAATGCCCAAGCCGGAATCAGTTTCAATTTTCTTCCATTGATTTTTTTTTGCAGAGGTGGTAGATGTGTGTAATCCTTTGGATAGTGTCTGAAAAGATGAAGACTGGATACTAGTGGTCCATGTCTGCCACACTAGGCAAATGAAGTGCCCTTCTACATTGAACTTCCACCTGTTTAAGCTAGTTTTTGACCTTTGGTCACTGACTGTACAGTCAGATTATCCCCCCCCCCAATTAGTGGATCTGGTTAGTGTCTCAATGCTGTAATCAGCGTATTGTTCTCTTTTGGTACTGTCATGACTTCACATGTAGTTAGCATTGTACATTGTTCCTACTTGTTGAATTCAGTTTTGCACACACCACTGCTTTTTGCGTGAGTTATCATAGTGCTGTTATTTCGGTTCCATGTGTATGCATGCTCTTCATGCACATTTCCCCACCTGCGCTGGGATGACCTGTGGAAGTGGTATACCTTACTCCGTTGTTGTTTAGTGAGCTGTATGCATGAGGTCTTATACACAGCATGTCTGCATGGCGTTGTATGCCTGACGTCTTATACACAGTACGTCTGCATGGAGTCGTATGCATGAGGTCTTATACACAGTATGTGTCTGCATGGAGTTGTTTGTGAAGCTGACTGCACTTCTGTAAGAGACAATAGAGGGGCTCACCACCACAGTAGACAGCATCCCTTAAATAAGTAACTACCTTTGTAAATGCATGATCACACCTTAGGCTGTTTGGTTACCTGTTATTTTGGAATAAGCCTTTCTAGCCAAATGTTGGGTTACTATTTACTAGTGTGTGCTTTTAAGGTCAGTGTGGCATTATTTCCATTCACTGTCCCCTCACTCATGACAACTGCCTTACCTCTCCTATTCTCTCGTCTTCCTAGCACTTTAGCTTCGTGCCATCACTGGGTGAATGTGATGTTATTTACATTGACATTGTGAGATACGTACCAGCGTACATAATAGAGGGCCTAAAACATTAATCTGTACTATTTTCGGTAAATAGCTGAGAGGGTCTTAAAGCTGGCACCAACATGGGGTCAAAGTCTTCTGACAGTAATACTCTGTATTACAGTTTGAGACAATGAAAATAAGAATTGAATGAGTAACAAGCCATCTTAGGCCAGTATTCGGAGAATGTGGAGAAGGGGCATGGGGGATATATAACCGCATTCCAATAGGATGTATTATTGTCAGTGCACAATTTGTCACTGAGATGCAGATGGTAGAAGACAAAAACTCCTGTCTCGAGAATGCCATTGTCAGGAAGTTTGGGTTGTTGATACAAGTCTCAGTAGTACCTGTGACCAAAAAATGAGCCTTGCACACACTTGAACCAGTGGCCTTTACAGAGTCAGTGAATGGAGATATGCAAGAGCTAAACAACTCAAAGCATCACAGTTTACTCAGGCTGCAGAAGCAGAAACTAATTATGTTGTCACTTTATCAAAATGTGTGATATATTTTGGCCAGAACTGCTTCACCGTTTTGTGTAGGACTAACAAGTGACTGTCAAACTAACCATAGCACCAAAGTAATATCCATATAAGTCCACACAACAAAGCCCAGTAATTTTTTAGAAAACAAAAACACTTCAATTTTACATCATCATTGATTGAAGGAAGTCAAGAATAACTTTATATTTTTATTAGTATACAGAAAAATCTAACATTTGCCAGTTTACAAAAAAAAAAGTTCCATTTTACTGGCAGCCTGCATAAATAACTTAAAATCATCAGAAGAAAAAAAATGGGATTGGCTGACGTGCTGCGAGCGCTAGAAATGTCACCCGAGAAAAATCGGTAGGAAAACCTAGTAAAGAGGTATTGTATAACACTATAAGGGCACACAGTAAGAGGCATATTTTAAATTATTCATTCTCTTCTAATGCCTTTTAGTAAATCGTAGACTCCAGTGTGATGATCTTATTAAATGTCCACAGTTCACAGATGTGATTGACTTGCTGATGTTTAAGATCTCATTACCTATGACAGGTTGAGGTAGCAGCAATAATTACACTGTATGCATTTCATTTTTATTTTCCAATTTAATCTGTTTAGTTTACCACCTTTATTTTCTGTTGTGAGGGTTAATAAAATGCAAAGATGTGTGATGGTGTGGTTAAAAAAACTTCCAGACACCTTTCATTGTTAATCAGATAGGGCTTCTTCTCTGAAATGTGAAAATACGTTAAATTTTTTTGTTCTCATTTTGTTAGCACTTAATTCTTCTTAAGGGTAGGAACACTGGTGGAAAGTTTGAGGCCTTAAATTTGAAGCTGTTGAGTTGTAATTGAAGTAGTATAAACTGCAGGCTGGCCTGGGTTCCATTTCACTTTGCAAGTAGAACGTGTGTGTGTGTATGTGTATATGTGTGTGTGTGTGTGTATTTCAAGCTGAACCGAATATATGTTAAGGATTTGTTCTGAAGCATGTCTTTTTTTGGGCTAAACAGATGTTCCCTATTGTCCTTGTATCACCCCAAGGCTAGTGCTATTTAATTTTATTTATGTACGTGTAACACAGAAGTGAATTTGAAAATCCTGCTTTTAGTCACATAAGGTCTTCCAGTACAAAAGTATGAGGAATTTTGTACTTCACAGAAAAATGTCAGTATGGACAGGAAGAACAAAAGAAAAATGCAAGTGAGTAAAATGTGTAGAAACCAGTGAAATACAGGAAGAACTACAACATAGATTTACTTACAGCTCAAATGTCATACTGAGTATTGAACTGATGACTTTGACTCAGTTTTGTTATCCAGGATAGGAGTCAAGAAAGTCACTGTCAGCTTGGCCTATTTAGGCTTTAGCAAGGCATGTGACACATATTATAGTTAGACACCATCACATAATGCATGGGGACAGCATAAGGCAATCACTTGTGTCAACAACAGAACACAGAAGATTTTAGTAACTGGAGTTTGCTCAGATGAAGGATTATAACTAATGGAGTGCTACAAGCATCATTTCTGTACGGCAGATTGTATTTAAAAAAAAGTGTACAAAGCATAAGAGCAGAGCTGGGAGTATTTGAGGAATGGACTAAACCTTGGCAGCCTAAATTATTTGCAGAGCAGTGCATCTAATAAGCATCAGGGAAGGATGCAAGGGTGCTGGAATGCAAAGGTTGTTGCAGAAACTAAGTAGTTATCCATATTTTTTAGGCATCTGATGTGAGCCCCTTCTAGAGTGCCATGTAAATAAGATGGAGTTATTTCATATAAGGGAAACAAAGGAATAGATGTGACCAGCACACTTCACAAGACATTTAAAAGTCAAACTTGAAGTAACTTTGGTTAAGTAGTTTTGTATATCTCATGAAGATCTTTAGAGTTCAAATGAATATATACAAAAACAAGAAGGCATTGTTTGGAGGTAGACGACAGACAGCTAATCAGAGCTATGTTGAACAACTTTTTCCAGATGTACTGAATGCATGAAACACATGTGCAGCTTCTAACCATACTAAACAAAATTATTCTAAGTGGTTCTGCTGTGTATCGATTGGGTTCCATCACAGAGTGTAATTTATTTTCAGGAGGAAACTAGGAGTATTAGTTCAGTGTATTTCTTTGGCCATGGCCATAAACCTGCTCTTTGCTACGATAATGTTTGCGTGTTTTCAGTATGGCTTTAAAGAATAAGATTTGCAAACTGTGCATCATTTTGCCATTCTTTCTAGAAGTTTCCTCATGCCTTAACAGTGTAAAAACTCATTCCAGGCAAGACTTCTCTTCACTAAATTATGGCACATTTCATCTGGTCTTCTCCATAAGTGAACTTTGTTTTTTCAAAACCTGATGGCAAGGAAAAATCCCTGACTGAAGTAGGAGCAAGTACCCTCCATCACATGCAGGGGGATTTTTTCCCAATGTACCACCTTGCGTAATATAACAACCTCTAGTGTTGCAGAAAATGAAGTTAGGAAGTTCCAACAAAGTAGCTAATTATTGTAGAAAACCTGAAGAAGTAATGTTGTACTTCCATAGTTTGACAGAGGGTATACAATGAACACATTGCATATTAAGGATACTAATACTAGAAGCTGAAAATGATGCTATTGCATATGTTGTTGTTGGGTCTTTCGGCTTTTCCCGATTGGGGGTCGCCACAGCGGAACTCCAGTCTGCTAATGATTGGCAGTAGATTTTTACGTGCCGAGTTGCCGGCCCTGACGCACAACCTTCAATGAAAGTACACCCATTCACACACGTCTCCACACAGAAGACGCTCTAGCTGAGAATCGAACAGGACAACGTCTTACTGTGATGCGACAACGCTACCGCAGCACCACCTATAATGTGGCAAATATAGCATTTTAATTGGTAGTTTACATTTATAAAAGTATTTTTGTGAATTAAATATGTTTTTTGGTGAACCATGCATCTTACTGCATTTCTTCAGCTTCTTTGTCAATACAATGCTTTAATGTAGAGTCTTCCATGTTGTATGTGAACCATTCTGCACTTGAAAACATGCTGAATTTCTGGAGTGAAATTATCGCTTACAAACTTGCAAAATTACTGAATTTGCTTTGGTGGCTGTTGTCACCTTGATTGTTTTCGGTTTTTAGTGTTTTCAGTGAGTCTTGGCCATATAGCTGTGTTTTAACTGCGTGTCATGTTGGCTTTCATCTCAGAGCAAGGAGAGAATGAATATTCTAGGACATAAAGGAAAGTCCCCTCAGAACATATAAAGTAGTTTTACCTGGCTTTCCTGCAACCACCCCGCACCTACTAATTTCTATATTCTCTGTCTAATTAATGCATTGTTCAACTCCCATTAGTCTTATTTCAAATGACTAGTGTAGTTCAGGTTATAGCTTAATTACTTCACCAGACTGCATTTCATTTTAATATTTTAATAGTTGCTTCATGCCCTTCCTTCATAAGTCTCTGTCCCAACTGCAAGCCCTCTTTTGCTGTACGCACTAAATTTTCAATACTTCCTTCGCAGCACATTCTGTTGATTTGTTAATACTACTGCAAGGCATCCATCCGTTTTCTGCTTAACTTTCATTATGGTCCAGACTTTTCCTTCACAGCCACCTTTTGTCTACAAATTTTGATGATCTTTCATATTTTTATGATGCATACAGATGTTGTAAATGGTCTTCTACCACTGATTAGACTCCGGGGCTTTACATAACTATTCTTTTGATGTCATGTTGTACCTCTTTGTCATAAAACATGTGCCATCTTCTCATGTACAGTAGCCATAGCAACTGCCCGACTGCATGCCTAACCTGTGGAGTCAACTTGGCAGTGGTGGAAGAGCATTGCCTACAAGGTTTACCCTAGCTGTGCACTTAGAGAGGAATAAGTCTCCAAAAAGGTGAACAAAAGTGATAAAGTGGAGAAATGCAAAACAAAGCAATCCAAGCAACAAAAAAAAGCTCCACAATGCCAAGTCACTTTAATAGAAGCAAAGCTTTCGGATAAAATATCCTTCTTCACTGTTTTACAAAAGAGATACTAAAACCAGCATTTTTAAATACATAGAAATCCATCACATGACACAGTCAACCTATCAAAAAACAGTCAATTAAGATCATAATTAAATTTTAAAAGCACTTGGAGAGGAATGCCATGATTGGAAGATCCAGGAAGGCGGCACATGTAAAGCCCCTTTGTAGAAAGAAAAACAAATTTCTTTCATATGATTTGTACCCAAGCCCTTTACTCTCCATTATGGGGTAGATGCTATTGTCATTCTTGAATCTTAGATAGCAAACTACAAGGTCATATTAAATACCTGAATTAGATATATGTCACTGCTCAAAGAACAAATAATAACCATGAGGAGGTGATCTTGTCATCTTCAGTTAAAACCGGTTGCACCATGCGTCTCATTCATAACTATGATAATGTTTCTTTTTATCCCAGCAGAATGAAACCCATCTGATCAATAAATATATGTAGTGAGCTTTTAAGATTAAACATGATATGAAGTTTTGTATGTCTTGTAGCTGTTTTGTTCTTGGGGAACGTAAGCTTAAGCGATCATAATATCTTGTTGGAAAGCAACAGCAACAAACACCCAACACTAATGCTTGTCTTGAAATTTGAAGCAGTTTAAGACCATTGTTTTTTTCAATCATGTTAAGTCTCAGCTCACTTCCTTACTGTCCTAATAATAAGAGACAAAACTCGGATAAATGGACTGTCATTGGCCATGTTTTCCCTAGAACTGAATAGTAAAGAGATTAATAATTTTATTGAAGTAAGTGAACATTATTCTGCTACCGTTTTTTACAAAAAATGTGCCCCGCCTATACACTCATGCACCCGCCACCACACACACAATGTCACCATGGTGCCGCCTTCCACTTCACTCTCTTCTACTTGCGTGTAATCCGGTGTGCAATTCATTACCGTCATTAATACTGGATGGGTTAACACTAATTTTGTTTCCACTAAATGCAGTCTAATGAGCAAGATATTTGAGGAAGTAACAACATTTCTCTACATTTTTTCCAAAAATAAATCATGTAAGGCAGACCTGCATACTTGCAGTGCTATCACATTGTATTGTATGATGACAGTGTACATTTTAATATAAAGAGTGCTTCCATAACAAAAAAAGTGAGCAGTTAGACTACTTTTCAAATCCATAGCACCCACACACACACACACACACACGAGCCCACATGTGCTGTCTCTCTCTCTCATTCAGGTTAATGTAGCAAAGTCATACGCTTTTGAAGTGGCTGGGTGGGGGAACTTGACTTATTAAGCTTAAAACTCTACTTAAAAAGCATGCATATTTCTTCCGTGTGTCCGGGGTGGAGACTACAGTAGGGAGGGAGTATTTTGTAGTATGTGCAGTTCTGCAGAGGCTGTGAATACTTCGTTGAGAGAAAATGGCAAAAGTTAGTGCTGTGGGTGTAAGTAGTGAAGTATTTACACAAGCTGTGGTTCTGTTTGCTGTCATTTTCTAACTGTAGCACAAGTTGATAAATGCACAGCCACTCCCACAGTTTTGATTAATGTTTAAATGATGTTTACTACAAACATCCTATACCTTTCTACAGATTAGGAAATAAAAAGAAAGGAAATCTGTGTGATTGTGTACTTGTCATTGTTGGTGGCTCAACAGGCGGCACACTTTCCTGGATATTGAGAAGATCAGAAGGTTATTGGTTCTACCCCCACACCAGCCAAACCAGTTTCTTGAATTAATGTCCCTGTACTGATGCTGTAGTCTAAATTTGGTGGTGGTGCTGTCCTTTGTAGGAGATATTAAATCAAGCTCTCATCTGAGTTACTGGTAGCTCAGCTGGAGGTAAAAGATCCCACCGCTCATCTTGAAAAAAAAAAGATTTTGGGTTATTTTCCAATCACCTGGTAACATTTCCCTCAGCTGTATACATACTACCTCAGGTTACCCTTGAGAATAGATATAAACATCCCTACTGGGACTAATCCTGTGAATAGAAAGTAAATAAAAAAGTAAATTTCTAACTGTTACACTTGGTAAATACAACACTTTCACTACTGCAGGTAGATGTTCTTTGCATCAGCATCTACTTTGGTAACATTTATTTGACTGGGTGCGTCTATTCCAACCTAAAGACTTTGTAGATTTGTTCTGTTCTAGAAGTTAACCCCTGTTTGGGCAGCCTTTTGTCTGAAAAAAAAAATTATCACAAGTTAGGACAACACATTTACAAGTTTAGTGTGTTTCAGACAGCTCTGATGAAGGCTCTGTATTCAGTAATATCTACCCCTACCAGGACTTAAGAAAGCTCTAGAAGGAAGTGCATAGTGGTTTGGATCCTGACTTGTAGGACAACATAAAGCTGACGGGCATTTTTGTATTGTGTGCAGTTACCCATTCTATACATCTTAAAGAACAATCAAGTAACATTATCCATTAAAATATCCACCAGCAATAAGAATGTTTTAATGAAAATGATATAGGTTAGAAGGGCTTGACTAACATGTTTTTATCTAGTAGAGTTTTGCTTTTTGGCCTGATAGAATGATGAACAGATCTTCAGTAATTCAATCTATATTTTTAAGTCTTCTGTTGGAAAATGTTTGTTTTTCATTGGTAATTTAGAATTTGGTTCATGGCTGAGGTGGTTTCTGTGGCCTCTTCAAGTCTGTCATGTATCATATTTTTTGCTGGGGTCTTCTTTTACCTCCCACATCCTAGTCACATGCTGATAAGTGCATTGGTGGTCGTTTGTGTATGCGTGTAGATTATGGACTGGCATCCTCTCCAATCTTGTTTTTCTGTCTTATTCCGGTTACTTGGCTGGACATACCCTACAATACTCCTGGTTCTCATTAGAATGAAGTTGCTACTGGAAAATAAGCAAATTAAATTTTCATATCTTTTATAGTGCCTAGAAAATGTTAGGTTAATAAATATTTTTTTATAGACCTATTTCTTTGCTTTGCCAAGGTCTTTCTGGCTGACTCATTCTTGTAGATGTTCGTGTTTCACTGTTGCAGTCATCACATTTGGGTTATTCCTGCCAGGGTAGCCCTCAGTTGGCCCGAATACCAGAGGCTTAGTATTTCTGCGTTGGTTGATCTCGCTCCAAGACTGACATCAGATTGTCAGTGGTATAAAACAGGCAGCTGACACCATTACATCAGTCTTTCTTGCCGAGGAGCCCGAAGCAGAAGCAGTTCCCACGAGTGCTGGTCGACCGCTATATGAGTTTTTCATTTCCGAATTGAAGTTGAAGTCTTCTAAAGCTAAGTACCCCATTGGTGATCCTTTTTTCTTGCTCTAACCGATGTCAGAAAAAGCTAACAATTGTGGAAAGCAAATATTACACAGAGACTTCATTCCTACTGCATCACTTGTTTAGGCCCAGACCACGATGTCCCCCGCTTTCGTGCTTTGTTCACCGCCAGAACTATATGTCGTCGGGCCCTTATTGCAAATAGATATTTTCGCTCTCAGTCCTCGACTTCAGATTATGGCTTTGGTAAGCCATCCAACAACCGATCTTCCGAAAAAATGTAAGGATAAAGACAGAGACAGACCGGACAGGTCCAAAACTGCCGACAATGCTTCCGTTAAGCCAGTCGTTAGCTCTCCAGTCCTTAGTGAGGTGCTTTCGCAGCCCCTGATGCCCGCTTCTGTGGATTCGCAGGCCGCTACCGAGACCCTTTCGGAGTCCAGTATGCCACGAGACTCTTTTTCGACTAAGGATCCTGCGGATGTCTCTACCTTGGATGGGTCAGGAGCCGCTGAGCAGGCACGTCCAAGGAAGTAGTTCGCACTACAGATACTCGACACAGACCAACGACTTTTTTCGCGTCTACAGTTCTTTCAAAAACTACCGAGTTTCTAAGGCCCAGGGTATGAACCACACCCAAAAAACAACGACCCAAGCTCAGGCACCTGCTTCCTTGCCTCTGTCTCAAATGCTTAAAATGGTGCAAGACCTTATAATGCTTATCAGGGGAAGCCAGGCTACCCCTTCCAAAAGAAAAAGAGACTTGTCCCCAGTAGCTTTATCTGAACAGGAGTCTAATGACTCTGATGCAGCTGAATCTGAAGATATGCAGCCCCTCTCTGCTTATGAAGATTCTGATGCAGAGGAATCCATTCCTTCAGCCTCTCCACCCGAAGACTTTTCCTTTGGGGAAACTCTACATACTTTAAGGGAGCATTTCCAATAGGAATGTCAGGACTATCCTCAGTCAAAAAAGAGACTCTGGGAATTCTTGGATCTTCCACAGCACAGACCTCTTGCCATTCCTCCTGTCCTGGATGTTGTGGATGATGTTTTTATGGAATCCAGTCTGAGCACTGACACCCTCCCTCCTGCTCCCAGGAAACCTGATGGGTACTGTAGAGTCCCCTGACTCTCACAAATTTATTTTCAAAAATCCTACTGCTGACCCCAAAGTCATCTCTCAAGAACCTAAAGGAATCAAAGCAACTTCAGCTAAGAATCCCATCCCCTCAGATAGGGATTTGCGAGCATTAGACAGATGGCGTAAAAAGGTATACACCTCTGCTACTTTATTAGAGCATTAAATGGTCAGTTCTGTATGCTGAAATATCAGTAACATACTATGAAACTCCTCAAACAAAAAATATCTTCTTTCCCTGCTTGTGCAGAAAATAGAGTTACAAGAATTAATGCATTCTGCAAGTCAAGTAACTAAGCACACCTTACAGTGTGGTTTTGACACCCTAGAAGCATCTTGCAGGGCAGCAGTCACTGGTTTTGTACTTAGAAGACATGCTTGGCTTAAGGAACAGACCTTGCCACACCATGTCAAATCCAAATTATTGGACACACCCTTGCACAAAGACAACTTATTTGGCACCAAGGCAGATGGAAGGAAAAGCTAAATCTATGCAGACAGTTAAAGACTTCTTACAGGTCCAGCCACCGAGGTTCAGTAGGCATTGGCCCTCCAAACACTGGTCCTTTCTGCCGCCCCCAGGACAGCCCAGCCCAGCCCAGCCCAGACCCAGGGGAAGCAGGCCCCCCAGACAACAGCCCCAGGGAATGCAGAGATCTAAGCAATGGAGTTCCTCCTCTTCAAAACCAAAGAGTGCAAAGCCACCCCTTTATGGTAAGAGCTCACAATGTCTTTACACTTCCACCCCCTCCCTAAGCCCACCTGCACTTGCCCCTAGGAGGAAAACTCTCCTTCCATGCAAGCGACTGGGCCACCATTACCAACAACCACTGGGTCCTCAACATAATGTCCCAGAGATAAAAATGTTATTTTCTCACACTGCCAACCCCAAAAGGGTTCCCAGATCTTCCCCCAGACCAGTGGGCAGAGGCCAAAAAGCAAGTCCTTTCCCTCCTCTCTATGAGGGCAGTAGAGCATGTTCCTGCTGAACACACAGGTCAATGGTTCTACTCCACACTCTTCCTGGTACCCAGAAAAGAGGGCACATGGCACCCCATCCTCGACCCATCCATTCTAAACAGATTTCTGGTGATACCAAAATTCAAAATGCTCACCCTCCAGCAGCTTCTACGTATGCTTTCCAAGGATGCTTGGTTAGCCACCATAGACGTAAAAGAGGCCTACCTACACATCCCAATCAGGGAATCATGCAGGAAATATCTATATTTCAGAGCGGGATCACAGCACTTTCAGTTCTCTGCGCTTTCCTTTGGCTTGTCCACTGCTCCCAGAGTTTTCACAAAATATCTGGCTCCCGCCATTGCTTTTTGCAGGCAAAGAAATATTCAAATTTACCCATACTTAGACTACTGCCTGATTCAGGCAGACAGTCAGGAAAAGCTGTTAAAACACCTGACCTTTGTAAAGGACCTACTGACTTCCCGGGGGTATACTATCAACAAAAAGAGATCAGAACTAGTACCCCACAAAAATTGTATTCCTGGGAGCAATCCTGGACACAGCATCCCAGATGGCATTCATTACACCAGTAAAGCAAACCTACCTGACAACCCACTTCTCTCAACAAGACACCAGGAGCCAGTTGTCCACAAGGAAAATCCTGCAAGCACTAGGGTTCATGTCTTCTTGCATTCTACTCATTCTATATGCCAGAGTGCATATGAGGAAACTACAATGGTACCTAAAAAGCCTTTGGTGTCCTCATTCTCAAGACCTGGAAACTCTTATACAAATGATACCTTGCTAAGGAAAGATTTTCTTTGCTGGGTAGCAGCATGCTACCACAACAAGGGACTTCCCTTCTCACTACCCCACACTCCCCAGACCCGCATCACAGACACATCAGACTATGCCTGGGATGCACACCTGGATGGAAGGTGCATTCAGGGCCAGTGGAGCACAAATAAAATACATCTGCACATCAACCAAAAAGATATGTTAGCTGTTCAGCACACCCTGACAGCTTTCAGACCCCTACTTTCCTCGGGGCCTCTGCTGATCAAAACAGACAACACCACAGTGATGTGGTACATCAGCAAGCAGGGAGGGACTCACTCTTATCCTCTGTGTAGGCTCGCTGTGACCCTTTGGCAAATGGCCGTAGCCATGCAACTACACCTGTTAGCGCAATTCCTGCCAAGCTCTCTAAACTCTCTGGCAGACAACCTAAGCAGATACCTACTAGACCTGCATGAGTGACAGCTAGACCAAAGAACCTTCACCCTTTGAACCCAGAAATGGGGCACCCCAAAGGTAGACCTATTTGCTTCCCACTCCAATCATCAGCTCAGCAAATTCTGCACCAGGGAACCTCACAGCAAAGCCTGGAAAGTGGATGCTCTATCCTTCCAGTGGGTAAACCTCTCAGTCTATGCATTTCCCCCTTTACCACTCATTTCAAGGGTACTGCTCAAAGTAAGGGAGGAAAAACTGATAACAATCCTGATTGCCCCATACTGGCCACAGCAGCACTGGTACCCACTGCTGCGCAGCCTGTCACCATGGCACCTACCTCGGATCCCAACACTCCTGACCCAGAAGAATGGAGAATTCATGCAAACCCTCAATCTGGCAGCCTGGTTTATTCCCTGACCTCTCCTCAAGCTGCCAATCTAAGCAAACATTTTCTAGATGTTATACATGAGGCCAGACCCTCCAACACTAGAAAGTCTTATGCTTACAAGTGAAAAAGGTTTTGCACCTGGATCCAGGCTAAGGGTGCTGGAATGGCACAGCCCACCCTACCTCTCATCCTGAATTACCTGGCAGACCTACTACACAAGGATCTGCCCTTCTCTTCTATTAAAATTCATGCCTCTGCCATCTCTGCTTATTTCAGCACAGAGCCACCTCTTTTCTTGCACCCTCTCATCAAACAGTTCCTAAAAGGGGCTAACAACTTGAGGCCACACAAAATAGCTCCTACCCCAGCTTGGGAACTAAACTTTGTGTTGGAAAAGCTCACCCTGCCCCCCTTTGAACCTACAGCTTCAGCAGAGTTAAAATTTCTCTCTTGGAAGACTGCCTTGCTTCTGGCCATCACTTCAGCTAGAAGAGTATCAGAGCTACAAGCACTTACGTCTGTAGAGCCATTCATCATTTTCCATGCTCACAGGGTCTCCCTCAGGACTAACCCATCCTTCATGCCAGAAGTGGTGTCCAGTGTGGCTCTCAACCAATCCATTAATTTGCTCACCTTTTTCCCTAACCTACAAAACAAGGGGGAAAGGATTCTGCACTCTCTAGATGTGCGCAGACAGCTCAGATTCTACCTAGACAGGGCTAAATCTTTTAGAAAAACTGATCAATTGTTAGTCAGCTTCACTGCAGGAGCAGAGGGCAAGGTCATATCCAAACAAAAGATTTCCAAATGGATAGCACATTGCATCCATTTCTGCTACAAACAGCATGGAAAACCTCCCCCCAAGGGGGTCAGGGCACATTCCACCAGAGCAAGCTGCACCTCTGCAGCTTTCCTCAGAGGGGTCCCCACCAGGGACATCTGGAGACTGCAACATGGACTTCTGTTAATACCTTCACCAAACATTACCACCTGACTATCTTCTACAAATCCAGGGCAGGCTTTGCCACTGCAGTCTTGCAGGGCATCCTAGCCAGCCTCCAGTCTTCTTGACTGCCTCCACCCCTTTCTTCAGCTTTGGGAATCAACCCAAATGTGATGACTGCAACAGTGAAACACGAAGAACATAGTATAGTTGTGTACACTTACCATAAATGTAGATGTTCAAATGTATTCACTGTTGCAGTCCTGGTTTCCCTCCCTCCATCCCCCTTGTCTCTGTCTCTCCCCTTACAAGGAATTTTTGGTATTTACTTGCTACTGGTGGTGTTCTTCCACCATAACCTAGCTCCTTATTTGGGGGCTCCTGACATTTAGGGCAAGAAAAACTGATGCAATTGTGTCGGCTGCCTGTTTTTATACCACTGATGATCTGACGTCAGTCCTGGAGTGACAGCAACTGATGCAGAAATACTAAGCCTCTGGTATTCGGGCTGACTGAGGGCTACCCTGGAAGGGATAACCCAAATGTGATGACTGCAACAGTGAATACACTCAAACATCTACATTTATGGTAAGTGTACACAACTGTACTTTGCTAGAGGACTTTTTATTTTTTATTGTCTTTCTGATGTTGATTGATAGCTGTTTGCTAATTGCATTTCTCTCAACAGTAGCAAAGCCCTATTATTTGGTAACAACCACCTACAAATCAGCCATGCTGTCATGCTGTAATGAAAAAACACTTCATGGCAATGCAGGTGAAGGAGTTTCAGTCATCAAGCATTTGGGATTCCATTTGGAACAAACTGTCGAGTTTTCTAGTGCATGCATCATGAAACATGAAATAGGTTCATAGGTAGGTGCTAAGCTATCTGCCCGAAGGCATTTATAAGCCTAGCCGGAATGTGTTGGCTTTCGCCATCCCCTTAGATTAGTTCCCTGTGCCTCTGTCCAGCAGAGCCATGGAAGTGATCCCTGGGGTAAACTTTCTGTTTCCCATCCACTCGACAAGGTTTCTCTTGAAGAGGGTTAGCGAGGAGTTCTGCCTAATGTAGATTGGAATCTTGTTACAGAGCATGGGAAGTCTCTGGGACTGGAATCTATCCCTCCAGCATGTCCTATTTATTGTTGTGGTGAGGTTTAGATCCCTGGAGCATGTGGCTTGAGGGAAAATGGTTTTCTGTAGGTGGAGCATGTCCATCAATTCTGGGTTGGACATGGTTTTGTATGTCAGGCGGAGGTCACATTTGAGTAGAGGCAGTATGCAACTAAGTACAGCTGGAGTTTCTTCAGTTGAGCTGCATAGGGCATCTGCTTGAGGCCAGTGAGCCAGTGATCCTCTTGGTGAGGAACTTCTGTGGTCTTTCCAGTTGTTGCAGGTGTCTTGTAAGGTACATCCCAAATGGGATATCGTACTCTATGATGGGTCTGATGAGTGATGTGTAGAGGGGCCCACTGACCACTTTCGATCTGGATGCAAACCCTTTTGTGATTAGGTGGGCCACATAGAAGGATTTTCTAAGTACTTTGGCAATGTGATTATCAAAGGAGAGGTTACTATCTACTTGGGTCCCCAGATCCCTTATTACGTCTTCCGTATTTAGGGGGCTACCACCTATGTGGTAGTTTGTGGGTACTTTGTTTTTTCCAAAGGGGATGACTATGCACTTTTTGGCATTTAGCTTGAGGCCGTGGTTTTGACACCAGGTATCTGTCTCTCAGTGAGACCCTTTTGGAGGATGTTTGTGTCAGCCGGAGAGTCAATTATAGCCCCTTATTTTGCAGTCGCCTGCGAACTTGGTCAGCCATAGTCCTCCTGTGCTTTCCTGTACCTCTGAGAAGTATATGCTGAACAGGAGGGGTCCTAGGTCCAGAAAATAGACTGTTGTAAAGAATTAAAACATTCCTGCTCGACGAGTCATGGAACTTTGTAGGCGAAGTTGCTCTTAATGTCTGCCTACATTCTGACAGAGTAGGCTTTAAGTCTATGACCAAAGGAGATCTCTGGAGGTTGGATGACAATTGGTTGACATTGTGCCAAGTTGATACTGCCACTGCCACAGAAGACACGTACCTACAAACCTCTGACTTCCCTGAAATGGGTGATGGCCACTGAGACTGAACTGTTTACAGCTCAGTTTGGCCCATGGATTACCATGCAGAAAATGAATGTGCTGGGACTGGAGAAATGCACACTCCAGTTTGATTCTTGGTACAATTGTTAGAGACCTAAAGCTAGCTTCCTCTTGCTTGCAGTTGCATGAGAGTGATTTAGCCTTGTTAACGGTGCAAATGGATGACATATATTTTTGATATGTTTCTAATAGCTTTTAATAGTTTACATGTTATGGTTATTTTTAAGATGGTTATATAAGAAACATCCCTAGCATTGTCTCTCTAAAGTTCGCCATCCTCCTTCTTTTTTGTTCTGCTAATGACCGTTTTCTCTTGACTACAACCTTTGACTTTACATAGCAAACATATTTTTGGGGGATGCACTCAAAAAAAGTATTGCTGTTCTACCATATCACAGTTGCAGTATTCATCAACATGGAGATCTCCTGCCAAGGACTGACCAACGTACAGCCAGTATGCCAACGCCTTTACATCCTGTCAGCATTGCACTTCAGCCATATGCTACCCGCCCAAGCATACAGCATAAAGTTGACATATGAATACTCAACTTCTTTGCTGCCAGTCTGAGTGCTACAGCTGAATGTCAGTCTGAATGCTTTTCTCTGAGCTGGCAACTACGGAGCTGTTTAAAGGTAAGTGCCCCATTGGGGTTTCTTCTTTTTCTTCCTTTACTTGTGTACTTAGGGTTAATGTCATCCAGGAATGGAAAATGTCAGTGTGGGAGGCAGATTGCCCATAAAGACTGTCATGAGAAGTGTTAGTTCTGCCTAGGTGCTTCATAAATAAAGATATTGGAGACCTACAGACACTGGATCCTACCCAGTCTGGCTTTAAGGGCAGATCTTGCCTCTTAAACCTGGTTGATTTCTTTGAAACAGTCACCAAGGCCATTGACGAGGGGAAGGTGGTCCACACAGCCTACCTGGACCTTGCAAAGGCCTTCGATACAATACCCCAGTCGGGCATTATAGATAAGCTCACCAGCTTAAATATAAACCCCCTATGTCACTAGATGGGTTGCAAACTGGCTCAAGGACAGAACCCACATGGTTAGAATTGCTGGAGCCATGTCAGACTCCAAACCAGTTACAAGTGGCGTCCCACAAGGCTCAGTCCTGGGACCTCTCTTGTTCAGTATATATTTCTCAGATGTACAGGCTAACACGGAAGGACTGTGGCTGACCAAGTTCGCAGATGACTGCAGACTGGGCACCATAATAGACTCTCCAGCCGACACAAGCATCCTACAAAAGGGCCTCATAGAAACAGACAACTGGTGCCAGAGCCATGGCCTCAAGCTAAATGCCAAAAAGTGTATAGTCATCCCCTTTGGCAAAAACAAAGTGCCCACAAATTACCACATAGGTGATAATCCATTAAGTACAGAAGATGTAATTAGGGACCTGGGGACCCAAGTTGATAGCAATCTCTCATTTGGCAACCACGTGGCCAAAGTGATTAGAAAAACATTTTATATAGCCCACCTAATCATGAAGGGATTCACATCTAGATCAGGGGAGGTCATCATGCCTCTTTACTCATCCCTCATCAGGCCCATAATTGAGTACAATACCCCTTTTGGGATGTACCTTACCAGACACCTGCAGCAACTGGAAAGACCCCAAAAGTACCTCACCAAGAGGATCAAAGGGCTCAAACCAACCGAGAATTAATGGACATGCTGCACCTCAGAATATCCAAATCCCATCGAGCTACGCGCTCAAGAGACTTGAACCTCAGCACTGAAATAAATAGGACATGCTGGAGGGACAGATTCATAACCCAGAGGCTCCCTTCACTCTGGAATAAAATCCCAGTCCAGGTTAGGCAGAGTCCCTCATTGACTCTCTTCAAGAGGAATCTTGATGAGTGGATGGGAGATAGTAGGTTTACCCCAGGTATCACTTCTGTGCCACTGTTAGGCAGAGGCACAGTATACTAACCTCGAAAAAGGGCATAGCAAAATCCATTTAAAATGGGTGGCGAAAGCCAAACACACTCTGGCTAGGCTTATAAATGCCCTAGGGCAGATAGCCTAGTATGAACCTATGAACCTATAAGATCATACCCAGTGTACCATTTGTCAGGACTTGGTGCCCAAAACATTTTGCAGCCATCTGTCCTCCCCATTTATCTTGAAAACCAATTGTTTGACTCAGGGTACCATGGCCAAGTCCACCCTCTCCAGTGATTAGCCATCTCTTAAAATGAAGGCCAAGACAACTTGCTCTGATTCTGCTGCTCTACAGCCATCACCAGACGTCTCTCTCGAGGTGAGTGAAGAACCTTAAGTTTCCTCTGCTGTGACTGTATCGGAGAATGGCATGGAACCAGATTCTCACACGTCCTATAAGGCAATGAAAATGTCCACAGTGGGTTTTGAGGTGGAACTATGGATGATCATTTCTGAAGGACCTAGGGAGATTCCCCAGATTCTGGTGAGGGAAGAGGTCCCAGGTACCCTTACTGAGTCTAGGCATGGCTCAGAGCCTCCTAGGTTGGTCAAAGTGGAAGTCCCCCTGAAGAATAAGAAGCAGAAAACTAAGCACATTCCTCCCATTGCTAAGGATCCACAGAGGATTTTCAGGCTTTTACTCTGTTCAATGCCCTGATGGTCTTAAGACCAGCTCAGAGGGCGTCTGTTTCTGCTACTCCTTGGTCCTCTACTCCAACTAAAAGGACTAGGGAGTTTGATTATTAAGATGAGGAGGTGGAATTTGGGGATGAGTCCTTGGCCTACTCCTCACAAATTACCTTTCCTTTAGACTGTGGGTCTGAAAAAAGAGGATTCATTTAGTCCTGACTCTCCCTTTGAGGAGTTGCCCTTTGGGGACACTGCAGTTTGCATGATGGAGTTTAAGTGGTGCTGCTCACAAGGCTTTGATATTCAAGAGTTATTATGAGTTGTTGCAGATGAAATCCCCTAAACTTTCTGCTGTCCCCCATGTGTGTTGAATGCCATTTTGGCTACCCTTGCAGCTGCTTCTTTGATTCCCGATTCTCAATCTCTGGCCTCTAAGAAGCCTGACTGTTTTTATAAAGAGCCTGAGGCCTTTAAGTACCTCTACAAGTGTCCTTTTTCAGACCCTGCTGTGGTCTGTCTTTCTGAATGTCTGCCATTCAAGCCTTTGCCCTCTTCCAAACTCCTTCCTTCTGACAAAAATAATAGGACTCTGTAGAGATTGGGGGAAAAGTGTGCACTTTTTCCACACTGACCTTCATGGCTAATAATTATCAACCCATATGACCAAGTATGACTTGTCTCTTCTGTCACAGCTTGGTGGGGAGGGGTGTCTGACCTTCTTGACTCTGAGGAAAAGACTTCTGCCCCCTCCTTCTTACATGACACATTTCAGGTTCCCCGCCACTCCATGAAATGTAGTTATGATGCAGCTGATGCATCCTGTAGAGCTGCTGCTTCAGGTTTTGTTATGAGGAGGTACTCTTGGCTTCGCTTCCAGGCTTTACTTGATATTAAATCCAAGCTTCTAGATGCTCCTTCAGAATCTCTCTGGTACAGCTGCTGCTGACTTGTTTAAGATTCTACAAGAAAAAGGTAAACTGATGCAGTGTCTTGAACAAGTCTTTGTTTCTCTCATACCCAAATTTAAGAGAAACTATCCTACTAGGTCTGCCTTTGTGCATAGGCAACCTCATCAGCCTAAGGGGAAGAGGGTCCCTAAGTGTATTTTTTTTTTTACTGATGAACCCACCCAGACTTTTAAAACTCAAAGCCCCCTTTTCAGGTCACATCTACTTCTATATGGCATATTTTCTCCCCTTTCCCCTTGGCCAGGTTCCCCTGTCTCTCAGGCTTTCCCTATCCCTCCCTGTCCAGCAACAAATAACTTCTAGTTCATGAGTTCTGTCCATTATCTGTCAGTTATTTTATGGTATGGAAATCAATTACCCCCTTCTCAGGTCTTCCTCAGCCTCCTCTAGACCAGCTTCCTCATTTTTTCTGGAGTTCTGCAGGATTTCCTGGATCAGAGCACCATTTGCCTGGTTCCTGTATCCCAAAGGGGAACAGAGTTTTACTCTGGAATGTTTGTGGTTCCCAGAAAAGAGAGATCGTATTGACCAGTCCTGAATCTTTCCTTCCTAAATACCTTTTAAAAGATTCCCTCCTTCTGGATGCATTCCATTTAGATTCGGTTACACTCTTTCTTCTACAGACTTTTTTGGTATCCCTAGACCTAAAAGATGCCTAACTTCATATTCTCACTCACTCTTAATTCAGGAAGTTTTTATGGTTCTCTGTTTCGGTCTCTCATTTTTACTTCTCTGCTTTGCCGTTTTTTTTTTTTTTTTATAGCTCCAAGGGTGTTCACCAAATGTTGGGCCTCTCAGGGAATACAGATATTCCCATATCTAGACTATCTACCTCTTCGGGCTCCCTCTAATCCAGGCTGTTGCCAGATTTGAACTTCACCATGGTCCTTCTTCACAGTTTGAGATTTGTCATCAGTCTCAATAAGTTAAATCTAACTCCTTTTCAAGACCTCATTTTTCTGGAATGCAGTATTTAGACCATTCCACTGTTGGCTTCTTTTCCTCCTTCCATTTGGTCTCTGATGACTTACTTCCAGTATCTACTTCCCCTTTCCCTCATTTCTGCAAGGACATTTCTCAGAATCCAGAGTTCATGGCATATACCATTTCCATGCTTGCCTTTGCCAAACTTCACGTGAGGACTCTTCAGTGTTACCTAAATGTGCTTTGGCTCCAGTGTTGCTATCCTGTGGAATTTCCAGTTCCTTGACTTTTGTTTCTAACTCAAGTTGCAGTGGTGGATTCAACAGATCGCCCTCAATCCAGGACTCTCTTCTCAGAGTCTTACCCTTACTCAAGAGCTGTTCACAGATGCTTCTGATCTGGGGTGGGGAGCCTCTTTCAACAATCTGAGGGTTCAGAGTCAATGGTCTCTTCATTAGAGGTCAGACCACATCAACATAAGAGACAAAGGCTTTCATTCTTGTTCTTCAGGCCTTCCATTCTGTTTGGATTGTCTTTGGTCTCTAGGCCCTTTAATGGTCTTTATAGACAGCACCAGTCATGTGGTACATTACCAAATGGAAGGGCAGAAGTTCTTATCTTTGCAGACTAGCCATTCAGGCCTGTGTTTGGGCTGTCCACTAACAGGTAACCTTTCAGGTGGGCTATACACATTCAGAACACAGCTTTGTGGCAGAATCCTTAAGCAAGTCCAGGGCACAACCTTAAAATGGATGCTTCACGGAGAGACTTTTCTGGACATGCTACATCAGTGGGGTATTCATTAAGTGGATCTTTTTGCTTTCCCTCTGAACAGGCACCCTCCTTGCTTCTGTTAGAGTCCCAAGTCTTCTGACTTGGAAGGTGAATGCCATGTCTTTTTCTTAGAAGGGGATGTTTCTATTTGCTTACCCTCTTCTTCCTCTACTTCCCAGGGTCCCGCACAAGACCAGAAAAGACTGTGAAGAATGTTGTTAGTGACTCCCTTTTGGCCCAGACAGCAAGGGTCACCCCCTTCTCTTTCACCTGACCAGGGGCAAGCACTACAAGTTACCTCACTGGATGGATCTTCTAACATAAGACAAGGGGTCTCTCATTCACACTAACTTGTCCATTCTTCAGATGACACTTTGCTTGATAGGATTTTGATCCCATTCAGGCACTACTTTTCTGTCGACATGCTTAGGGTCCTGCAGGAGGCAAAGAAACCCACCATCAAAAAATCCTATATGACTAAATGAGAAGATTTTCTGTTTGGTGTCGCAGGCACCATAAGGCTCCATTCTCAGGGTCCCCGTGGTCTCTTCTTACTTGTGTGAACTGCTGTATGCTGGCTTGGCATATTCTTTTGTTAAAGCTAGTTTGCCAGCATCGTCTGCTTTGAACCCACCATTGGCCTCTTATTTTGAGGTCAAGCAATTCCTTTAAAGGCATAATTCCTATCAAGTCCCCAAGAAAACCTATTCCTCCCTCCTGGGACCTTAATTTTGCTCTTCAAAAACTGACTCCGGCTCATTTTGATCCTGCTTTTTCTTCATCTTTGCAACATTGTACCTGGAAGACTGTTTATTTGTTGCCCTTACTTCAGCCAGGAGAGTTTCTGAACCTCAGGCTCTAATGGCATGTGCTCCCTGTTTGATGTTTTATAGGGACAGGGTGTCTCTGTGTACTAATCCTTTGTTTATGTCCAAGGTAGTCACTGAGTTATCTTTTAATCAGTCTATTCAGCTTCCATCCCTTTTTACTTCTCTGCAATCTGCTAGTGAGAATGTTCTTCACCCCTTGGAGCTACATGTGCAGGTCAGGTACTATTTGTTTAAAACAAAAGATACCCCCAAATCTGAGCAACCCTTTGTTTCCTTTCATACCAGCATATTTGGTTTGGCGGTTTCTAAGCAAACCATCTCCTGTTGGATTTCTAAGGCCATTTCCTTTTGCTATTCTTTTCATGGTAAACTGCTTTCTGCTTCTGTTCAAGCTCATTCTGTGAGGGCAGTAGCCTCTTTGTTGGTCTTTCTTCAAGGGTTTAGCTACTAGATCCATTCTTGATGCTGCTAATTGGTCCTCTGTTCACACTTTTACTAAACATTACAAAGTGGATGTCATTTCCAGAGTTTAGGGCAGGATTTGCCAAGGCCATCCTTCATGGGTTTGTGGAGGGCTACTCTGTACCTTCCTCCTTCCATCCTTTACAATAGGTTTAGTACTCTCCCATAGATTAGTATTGCAACAGTGATGTGGAAGGACAGAGAACAGTTGTGCAATATCTTACCATAACAGTGGAGGTCCTTCTTTTCACTATTATAATATTCAGACCCTCCATTTTACTCATTTATTTATCTTTTCTGTTGGGAGCACTTTACTGCTCAAGGAGTCTTTACCACCATGCCTTATTGTCTGTCCTGTTTCTTTTTCCTCCTGGATGTGTATATTCTCCCTTCTGTTAGATTTGCTGTAGATCTCCTGTGGCATTTCATTTCTGAGTATTCAGCACAGATATGTATGTTTCGTATTACGTTATCAAAAGATAACGTAATACAATGCTCAAAACTTCGAAACGGCTGCATATCGAAGCTTTTATTGTGGGGGGTTGTGCCCCCCGCTAAATATATATTCCAACTCCGAGATCACGCTACAGTGAGGAAAAGGCAAATATCTCAATCTTCACTGTACTGTGATCCCACAATGCGATCTTTGAAATGCGGCCGTTTCGAAGTTCTGAGCGTTCGATTATGTTATCTTTCAGTAACGTAATAGGAATCCAGACATGTCACCTTTCTGCCCTACACCTGGGCGGGGAGCATACAGCTGATGTATGATGCTTCAATGGTGTAAAAGCTTTTGTATACTGGTCGGACATTGAGCTGTCTTTGGCGGAAGATCCCGTAGGTGATGAATACTGTAACAGTGAAAAGAAGGCCATCTACTGTTACAGAACGATTTTGCACAAATGTACTTTAGGACTCCATCAGCCAGCAGATAGTCTCATTGAATAATTTAACAAAGCATTTTTCTTTACAACATTTTGTTGTTTAGTTTAACAACTCTGAGTCTTCCACTTTTACTTTACTCCACAGGCAAATTACTTGTTTGTAGTGCTTCCTAAATATATTTTGATTTTTTTTTTCTTTTTTTAAACATGCACATACCAAGTTTTAGTTAAGGCTGCCTTACTGATCTTCTCTTTGACTGCTTCTCACTTGGTTTGTCACAGGTGTGATGTGACACGTGAAACTAGTTTTTCCTTTCCATTATGTAGATTTTTCTGTAATATGTCACTTAGCTTTAAAAAAAAGTCAGTATTCATATTTGCCAAATGTCTCTCTTGTCTTATTCTTTTTACATTTAAACACAAGTTCTAACAATATTCATATCATAAGAAATAAGTATTTGTGACCTGCAAAAAATGTACTTTTTTTTTTTTTTTTTTTTACATCAGGTTCTTAAACCAATTTTGACATCTACAAAAATATATAAATACTTGACTTGCTGGTTTCTACACTGCATTAGATACTTTCATTTTTTTCTTTTCACAGTGGTAGACGTATGTGTATGTGTGTGTGTGTGTGTGTGTGTGTGTGTGTGTGTGTGTGTGTGTGTGTGTATGGATCTGTGTCGGATTATCAAAGTTCCAAAACTTAGAAATTCATATGGCCGAGACCATATGAACGAAGTTTCAGAACTTCAGACATTAAAAAAAAAAAATATTTCTGTTTTTAATGTTTTTGCAAGGGGCAAGACCCCCCTGCAACCCCCACATCCCCTGCTAATTAAAAATGTCAACTCCGAGAAAGCACTACATTGCGGAAAAGGGTAAATTTTTCCATTCCACTGTGTACCACAATCTCCATTCAAAATGTTCAAAGTTTCAAAACTTTGATCATATAGGTTCATAGGTTCATGCTAGGCTATCTGCCCAAGGGCATTTATAAGCCTAGCCCATAGTTATGTGGCTTTCGCCACCCCTTTAGTTTGAATAAAACTATGCCTATTATTTTGCTGTGCCTCTGTCAAGCAGTGACACTGAAGTAATCCCTGGGGTATATCTGCGATCTCCCATCCATTGGTCAAGATTCCTCTTGAACAAGGCCAGCGAGGTGCTCTGCCTCACATGTACCGGGATTTTGTTCCACAGCATAGGGAGTCTCTGGGTGATGAATCTGTCCCTCCAGCACGTTCTATTAATAACCGTGTCAAGGTTTAAGTCTCCCGC
The DNA here is from genome assembly GCF_019279795.1 of Protopterus annectens. NCBI lineage: Eukaryota > Metazoa > Chordata > Ceratodontiformes > Protopteridae > Protopterus > Protopterus annectens. Next base: position 865,468,716 of record NC_056748.1, on the reverse strand, counting down.
CTTGTGGTTCTGAGGGATCTAGATTTTTTGAGGTGAAGCATATTCATCAAATCTGGGTGTGACATGGCCTTATATGTCAGGCACAGGTCACCTCTGAGCAAGCGGTATGAGACTGAATAGAGCTGGAGTTCTTTCAGTCGGGCAGCATAAGACATATTTTTGAGACCCTTTATCCTTTTGGTGAGGAACTTTTGGGGCCTTTCCAGCTGCTGCAGGTGTCGGGTCAGATACATTCCGAATGGGACATTGTACTCAATCATAGGTCTAATGAGTGATGAGTACAGGGGGACGATGACCTCTCTTGATCTAGATGTGAATCCCTTCATGATCAGGTGGGCAATGAAGAAGGTTTTCCTAACTACTTTAGCAACATGAGTGTCAAACGAAAGGCTACTGTCAACCTGGGTCCCCAGATCCCTGATGACTTCTTCTGTGCTCAGTGGATTGCTACCTATATGGTAGCTAGGGGTAACCTTGTTTTTCCCGAAGGGTATGACTATGCATTTCTTGGCGTTTAACTTTAGGCCATGGCTCTGGCACCAGTTATCCGTTTCTGTGAGGCCCTTCTGAAGGATATCTGTGTCAGATGTGTTTTCGACTATGGCGCCCAGTTTGCAGTCATCTGCAAACTTTGTCAGCCATAACCCTCCTACGTTTGCTTGTACTTCAGAAAAGTAGATGCCGAACAAGAGTGGACCCAGGACTGAGCCCTGTGGGACACCACTTGTGACAGGCTTTGAGTCTGACATGGCTCCAGCAACTCTGACCCTGTGGGTTCTGTCACTTAGCCAGTTTGCAACCCATCTTGTGATGTATGGGTTTACATTCAAGCTGATGAGTTTTTCGATGATACCCGAGTGGGGTATTGTGTCGAAGGCCTTTGCCAGGTCAAGGCAGGCTGTATGGACTGCCTTTCCCTCATCAATGGCCTTGGTGACTGTCTCAAAAAAGTCAACCAAGTTTAAAAGGCATGATCTACCTTTGACAAAGCCAAACTGGGTTGGATCCAAAGTCTGCAAGTTCCCTATGTCTTTATTTATGAGTTCCATTATGATCCTCTCCATGGCTTTGCAGATAAGGCTTGTCAAGCTAATGGGACGGTAATTTCCAGGGTCGGTGGAGGCACCGCCCTTGTGAAGTGGGACCACGGTCGCCGTGCGCCACTCCTTGGGTACGTATCCTGAGGTGAGGCTAAGATTAAACAGCTGTCCTAACTGCGGGTTTAATTCCTCATTGAGTTTGTGGAGCACACAGCCGGGGACACCATCCGGTCCCATGGATGCTGTGTTTTTTGCCTTGGAGAGAGCAGTTCTCACCTGGGTGTTGGAGATGTTTGGGGGGCTACAATCCCCTGGTATAGATATCTCTCCTTTTGGGGGGGAGGGGGGAGAGAAGTTTGCACTGAACCTGTCAGCCAGTATGTTATGTTGGCAATGCGTGTAGGTTCAGTAATCTTCACATCATTTTGAACTAATTCTGAGCATATCTGGGAGTTTCTTCCTAGGTTTCTAACATAGCTAAAGAAGGCCTTATGATTGTCTTTTGAGTCCTTGGCGATTTTTCTCTCAAAATTTGCCTTGGATGATTTTATGAGAGCTCTTAGTTTTTTTACTTATAATGATCAAAGGTGTCTTACATGGTTCAGACTATATGACTTTTGAAGTTTTGAGTTTTGAAGTTTTGAATCTTCAGTAATGTGTGTGTGTGTGTGTGTGTGTGTGTGTGTGTGTTTAATTATGTATGTGTATTTTGTCAAGTGCTGTTTCTTCAACAAATGCAGGGGGTATAGTTTCATGTCAGTATTATTTATAGACAAGTGGTGGAAATCTCAGTGGTGTGTAAAGTCAAAACAGTTAATTGGAGTTGAAGTGGTGAGTGTGTTTAGGAGTGTGTATGTGAGTTATGGTTAGGGTTGGATGAGTGAAGGATATGTGTTGTATGATTGTGTGGGAGTTTGTGCATTTTAGGGTTAGGTTAGGGGATAAATCTAGTCATGTTTGTGAATTTTTGTGTGTCCAAGTGTGCTTTTGTGTAGTGGCAGTGTTACGGGAAGGTTTTTATGAAGGTAAGGTGTGGAGTTAGGGTTGAGGGAGGGGGCAGCATTAGGATAAAGGTTAGCACTCATTACTAAGGTATTGCAGCGGGGAGGAGCAAACAGCAATGAAATGAAACAGCAGTGGTGCCGTTTCTCACTCACATATACTTCTAACTTTAACTTTTTTAACACTGCTTCTGCTAGTGTCTGATGTTTGACTTTCTTGAAGCTTATTACTCCGAGAACTGTATGCCACCATAGGAATAGTCTCACTATTAGTTCCTTGCCATATCGCTGTTACTGAATTCTTCACCGCTGTCATTTTAAGACAGACCGTCTGTGTTTGTAATGCTTCTTACACTGAAACATGTAAATCCATCATTGACGTGGTGGTACAGTATGCCAGGTTTAAGTTCATGCAAGTTCACAGCAACTACTTCAGATTCAGGTTCATAGATTAGTACTAAGCTAACTCCCCCTGCGAGCCATTTTAAGCCTAGCCAGTTATCCTTTGTGAGACTCTAACCATGCACCTTGTGCTTGCAAGGCAAACACCTTAACCATTAGGTCACCCTCACAACCCTGTGAGGGCTTTGTACTTCTCATTGTATTTGGAGGCCAGAGGCATGCCAACAAAGGGTAGGCATAGGTCTGCAATACTTTAGATAAACCTCAGTGCTGTTAGCAGTCTGTTTCAAGAGATAAATGTTTAGGGCCCTTGTTTATTAAACTACAAAGTGGTTTCTGCAATCTATCTACAGAAGTATTTTTTAGCTATTGGGTTCACCTCCTTGATCATATTCTTTGAAACTTTGAGGGCCTTGTGCTTCTCATTAAGGTCTTTATCTAGAATGTTGATTTATATCGTCTAGAACTAGTGAATTCAGGAGTCACTTGTTTAAACATCTTTGCTTCTTTATTTTTTTATTGTCTAGATCTACTTCTGTCTTTTTTTGGGGATGCCTTATTCATCAACTAAGTATCTCAAATGGAAATTCTTTTGTTTCAGTATCACTTTTGACTTGTCTATTTTTGCTGGTATTTTCTTTCTGATGGTGATACATACTACTTTTTCATCTCCAGACTTGAAAGTCCTGCTACTTTGTCTATCAGTTTTCAATATGTTTGCCATCTAATTCTGACTTAGTTGACTGATACAGTGGTTTGACTGTTTATCTCCACAAAAGGTGTTTGCGCAGGCAGTGTTAATGACAATTCACCCAAAGGATGTACTGCAAAAATCCTTATGTCTAAATTTACAGAATGACCAAGTTTATGTTGAAAATCAGTTATGTAATCTGCCACAGAAACTGTAACTGGCATTCCAGTCAGAATTAGTGTGTGCCTTATTAATCTGATGTATTTCCTCTCTCAAAAACAGTGTTGAGTCTAACTGTTGAAGTTTAATTTCATCTGTGTTCAAAACCCTTGCTAAACTTTCCACAAGATTGTCCCTTTTTTTACACAGTAACATGCAAATCAAAAATATAAAGTTCCACAGACACACACCGTTCGATAAAAACTGCAAGAAAGGCCCATCCAATCTCGAGTCTTCACTGTATAATACCTTAAACCTCATGTAATAGAGACTCACATTTGCATATATCCCACGGGCCCTCCACTATAGGAGGTTTAGGGTGTTACTCGGTGAAGACTCAGTCTTGTCTTGGTCTTTCTTGCAGGTTTTACTGAATTTTTCTCCCGGTAAGTTACAGTGCGACTGCAAGGGCAGTCTTTAAAATTTCCAGGTCAAGTCATAATCTCATGTTTTCAGCTTTCGTATGCCTTATTTTACCAAACACAAACAGGAGTCCACAGTTGGAAGCCATTTTGTCCTACTAGTGAAAGCAGTGAAGCAGCTGAATTTCCAAGACATGGAGATTATTTTTTGAACACCCAAACTGCACAGACATCAGTGAACACGTACACAGTCATCACCATAAAGCCAGAAACTACTGCAGATGGTCATATAGCAGAAATAAAACATGTTGCAGTAAAAGTCACAGAGGAAGCAACTGCAGACTTAACATTCAGTATTCCTCCTTTCCTAGTCTGCTGGAATCTCCTTCACATCTTTGTTTTGCCACGCCAAGTCTTTTCCCGCATTCCTTCTGTCTAAAAAAAAAAAAAAAAAAAGTGTCAGTTCTCCATCTTGGTCCATTTTGCTAAGTCCCTTTCAGTTTATATCTTGGCTGCCCTCACCTTCTTTGTTGCCCATCTTGCCCGTTTGTAGCAGGCCTCCTCAAACCCCCTTCTGCATTCTGTCTGCCCTGCCTGCTAACTGCATCTTTCCATCTGGCTTTGTTGGCCTTTTCCACTTTCCTCCTGTTCCAACAGCTCTTACCCAAAGGCCTGAATATTCCATGACCCTTACTCGTAGCTTGTTTAAACCCTTAGTTTGTCCCAGAACTGTAAGTTTTGTTTTTTTCCTTAACTCGGCATAATCCACTCCTCTTAAATACCGCCATTGTCTTTTTCATTATGCTGTTGCCCTCCCCATGCACTAAATGATAGTGCTATGAGTATTGTTGACTTATGACACATTCAGCTGGATATATCTGAAAACCTTCTCTTTGCTTAGGACTACATTAAGATTTCTTACTTTCCTAGAACATTTTCTGCACAGATTTCTGACTCTCTCATGGTCCCAAGACTTTGACAGCTTCTGTGCTCTGTCTTCCCTGAAGCTCAGACTTCCCCGGTCTGTTATTGGAATGGTTAGATCTCTGTTGACTGACTTCATTTATTTTTTCATTCATGTCCCAATATTCTGTCTTCCTTCTCCTCCATGATGCACCCCATGGATCTATGAGCTTAATTGGAAAGTGTTTCAGTGGAAAGTGAGGGGGCATCATGAGTAAATTGGGAAACAACCTAATCTTAGTTGACAGGTGGGCTGAGTGACTAGAATGGGTGATAGAAACAAACAGCAGGGGCCTTTAAAGTGCTGTAATATTTTTGGATGGAGAGGATGTGGAGGCCATTTGTTTTATAGTAAGTGTCACAGTTGTGTACACAGTATAGACTAACGTTCTGTTATTTTGCTGGCTGGCTTATAGTAGTAAATGAATTGGTAATAAAGCAAGCCAACCTGATGTACTTCCTGCCTTCTTTCTTAAGACGTCATTTACCCAAATCACTCCTTTGCATTTTTTCCCATGTTCTTGCAGCAGGTCAGTATCTGTCTGATCCATAATTGACCACATAAACAAGCACCTTCTGGGTTCAGATTAGTGAAGCTGTCTACAATATTGTTTCGTGGCAGTAATCTCCCTTCACCCAGAACTTGGAGAATGAATCTGCTGCCTTCTTTCCAGATCATTGCAGAATCCTGCTGTCCCTGAGTGGCACTGTGCCAGTCAGCCTTGCATCCTCTCATTCCCAAAGTGCAGCTGTTTTGTCTTCTGTTTTCACTCTTATGCTCTGAGTAGAGCACCTTTAAAAACTAGGTATTTTACAAATGATTAGGAAAGGTATTGCTGAGAAAGGTCAAGTTTAAAACCTGTAGCTCTGCAAAGTTAAAAAAAAATGAATGAGCTAGTGCAGTTTAGCATATTCATAATCACTGCCTAACAGATTGTAATGGTGTGTCTGTCCGTCACTGGTGTGGTCAACCCGTCAAGGCAAACATTGAAAGGATGTGTGTAAATCTCCAGTAGTGGGTAAATCCACCTTTGTCAGCAGTTAAGTGATTACTGTTTATATTATACTCTGAACTTCTTAAAAATGATAACAATGCAACTTACCTTTTATACACAAGTCTATTGTGGGGGGATAACCTTATGCACAGTTTGTGTAATTTAACAGTGACATCTTTGATCATTACTGGGTCTGTTGTATATTCACCAGAGCTGCCAATTACAGAATATGTGAGCCCATAAGCAAATCAGTAAATTATATACCTGTGATATTTGATTAAAAATGTGATTGTTCATCTCCAGTCTAGCAGATCCATGCTTCACCCATTGGTAGTTGCAATGCAGCTGCAGAGAGCATAAGAAAACATAAATATGGAGGCATTTAAACTGCAGTGAAGAACATGAAGAAAGGGCCATTTGATTTGGTGTAGAGCGAGAGGCACGTAGCAATCGCAGTTCATCTTGTTGACCATTCTGGAGGAAATACTGGGTCCAATTAAGTTGTCTGTGATCAATCTGGAGAGGTTACCAAGGCAACATTGGTGCTTGCATCTGGTAAAATGTCATGCTTAGAAACGTAGAATCTCTAATTTGGGGCATTCTTATTCTATTCCCCTCTGGTTGTAATTATGTGAGAGTACTTGGCTCCTGTGGCCGTCTTTTAACTTAAGGGGCTTGCTTGGCAGAAAATTACTATGGAGGAAATGGATCCCCATGTAAGTGAGCAAGTGAGATTGCAATGTTTCCTCTATTACAAAAGAATAACACGTGGAACAGAATACTTACTGTATGCATTTGAGTGCGTTCATGCATACAGTGCCTGCTTGTATCTATTTGATGTTCTTCATGTTTCACTGTTGCAGTCATTACATTTGGGTTATCTGCCTGCGGGTAGCCCTCAGCCGACCTGAATTTCAAAGTCTTGGATTCCTGCATCGGATGCTGTCTCTTCTTCCATGACGTCAGGTCGTCAGGGGTATAAAACATGCAGCCGACGCCATTACATCAATCTTTCTTGCCGTGCGATACCCGAAACAGAAGCAGTTCGCAAGTGCCGGTCGTCCGACTCCTGAAATTTTCGTTTTCGAGTTTCAGAACTGAAGTCTTCAAAAAAGCTAAGTACCTCATTGGGGATCCTTTTTCTTGCTCTTAACCGAGGCCAGATTCTGCACCCTCAGCTTCAAACCCTGAACCTTGCAGCCTGGCTAATTCCTTCAGCTCTCCAATAGCATCCTTCAGTAAGCAGGTGCTAGATGTCATTCTGGAAGCAAGGAGGCCTAGTACTAGAAAGTCCTATGCTGAAAAGTGAAAAAGAGATACTATTCCTAGAGCCAGACTCAGGGGATGGGCACAACGGTGCCCAGCCTACCTCATATTCTTCAGTACTTAACAGCAATGCTCCACAAGGGCCTATCCTTCTCGTCAGTTAAAATTCATGTGTCTGCCATTTCAGCACATTATAATACTGAACCTCCCCTTTTCTCTCACCCCCTGCTAAAGCATTTCCTCAGAGGGGCTAAAATTTAAGACCCCCCTCAGATGAGCCCCTACTCCAGCCTGGGACCTTAACTTTGTATTGGAAAAGCTCACTCTCCCTCCATTTGAACCAGCTGCAACTGCAGAGTTGAAATTCCTTTCTTGGAAAACACCCTTCCTTCTAGCCATCACTTCAGCAAGAAGAGTGTCTGAATTACAGGCCCTCATGGCAGTGGAGCCCTTCATTATATTCCATGCAGACAGGGTTTCCCTCAGGACCAATCCTTCCTTTATGCCCAAGGTGGTGTCTAGTGTGGCCCTAAATCAGTCCATTCATTTGCCTACTTTTTTCCGTAATCCACAAAACCAAGGAGAACTAATACTGCACTCCTTGGATGTGCACAGACAACTTAGATTTTATTTGGACAGGACTAAGCCTCTCAGAAAATCTGAACAGTTGCTAGTTGGCTTTGTTGCAGGGGCAGAGGGGAAGGCCATTTCAAAGTAAACAGTTTCTAAATGGATAGCCCATTGCATTCATTTCTGCTATAAGCACCATGGAAAACCTACCCCACAGGGGAAAATATCACATTCCACTAGGGCTGCATCTACCTCTACAGCCTTTCTCAGAGGAGTCCCTACCAGGGACATCCTAGAAGCTGCTACCTGGAGCTCCGTACATACCTTCACCAAGCATTACCACTTGCCTATTATTTTCTAAATCCAAAGCTAGTTTTGCCACTGCAGTTTTGCAGGGCTTAATAGCTGGCCTTAATGCTCTTTAACTTCCTCTTCCCTTCCTTAGCTTTGGGAATCAACCCAAATGTAATGACTGCAACAGTGAAACACGAAGAACATAGTACAGTTGTTTACACTTACCATAAATTTAGATGTTCAAGTGCATTCACTGTTGCAGTCCTAGTTACACTCCCGCCAGCCCCCTGACTTCGCTTGGCTCTACCTTTGCTTCTTGTTTTAAGCTTTCTGGTGTATTTGCTTTTTGATGGAGGTGTAGCATATCATATAATTGCTTCCCATTGTGGGGGCACCTGACATCTGGGGCAAGAAAAACTGATGTAATGGCGTCTGCTGCATGTTTTGTACCGAATCCAAGACTTTGATATTCAGGCCGGCTGAGGGCTACCTGCTGGCAGATAACCCAAATGTAATGACTGCAACAGTGAATACACTCAAACATCTACATGTATGGTAAGTGTACACAGCTGTACTTTTGAATGTCTGCTTATATCTATGTATGCACTCGCTCATGTATCTGTATGTACTTGGTGTATACATTTGCATTTGAGTGACTGCATGCATGTTTGTGTGGGGAGTGGTGTTTGTATATAGGTCTAGGACTATTCACTGAAAGCACATTTCACTGAAACACATTTGACTGTGCAAAATTCACTGAAAGCTCAATTCACTGAAAGTTATATATGGCCTTTTCCCCACTGTTGTGTGACCCTGGAGTTGATATGTATAGTAAGGGGGGGGGGACATAGCCCCCCACCTATTTTAAATATTTTGAACTATATACATGGATACTTGCAATTCCAATAAAGTACTCTTTTCTGAACTTAATATATGTCCAAAATACTATACATACTAACTTATATAACTTTCAGTGAAATGTGTTTAAGTGAAATGTGCTTTCAGTGAATAGTCCTAGAACCATGTATATATGGACACATATGGATAGCATTGCTGTTTTCAATATTTAACTGGCATTATGAGACATAACTAAGGAAGATTTGCTTCATTGAAATCTGCCGTTATGTGCCCTCTTTTATTCATAACGTAACACTCAAATTCTCTGAACGGGGGAGATCAGTTACCCAAATCTATTCATCACACCAGGCCATGAATACAGAGAGTTGTTTGTAGTGGGCAAAAGAAAACACCCTGCAGCTGTCTTTTGATGCAACACAGACTGATCTGTCCAGTGCCCCATACCTAGAAGGTAAATGTGCTTCCTCCTCTCTGAAAGTAGAGCAGACTGGCACTAGAAAGTAACTGGTTTGTGAGCCTATTCTCTGCTTTAGAGAAAGTTATGGAAAGTCTTGTGTAGGAATGGCATGTTTAATACCTGGGTGAGGTTAAATATAGGATCCCAGGCAGTTTGGATTCCCAGTAGGCATGTTGCAGTCGTTCTGTGACTGGGATTCCCAGTAGGCATGTTGCAGTCATTCTGTGACTGGGATTCCCAGTAGGCATGTTGCAGTCGTTCTGTGACTGGGATTCACAGTAGGCATGTTGCAGTCGTTCTGTGACTGGGATTCACAGTAGGCATGTTGCAGTCGTTCTGTGACTGGGATTCACAGTAGGCATGTTGCAGTCGTTCTCTGACTGGGATTCACAGTAGGCATGTTGCAGTCGTTCTGTGACTGGGATTCACAGTAGGCATGTTGCAGTCGTTCTGTGACTGGGAGGGTAAAGTAGAGCAGCCTAAAGCTTTTGATGAGTCTTGTTTAGTAAAGTATGTGATGGGCTGTCACACCCCCCAACAGAAAAGTTGAGAAATGGAACTGTTTTTAAATGAGTAACAGAGTGGTATCCTAGCAGGAACCAGTGATTTCATAGCAGGTTATATGGAGTGTTGATAACTAATATTTGTTGTGGTGAAAAGGGAGTTAATCATGAATTCCTTGAAGGGTTAGTATAAAGGCTGGTCATTTTAACATTTGAGAAATCTGTAGTAATATTAATAGTAGCACTATATAATAATTACATTAATACTGGGTCTGGTGGTTAGTGCAAAGGCAATGCTGTAAGCTGTTGGCAAGCTGCTTCACGCAGTCCAGTGTTTGTTGTCATCATCCTTAATTTGCTTGCTGTACGAGTCTGAGCAAGTCATTTAAACTAGAAAGTGCTACTGAATTACCCCTCCAAAGGGAGTTTCATGTTTAGTGGGTTTATGTTGTACTAGATAAAAGATAAAAAGTCTGTTTCAGTTGTAACTGGATTGATCGTAGGAGTTGTTGTTGTCTTTCAGCTTATCCCGGTTAGGGGTCGCCACAGCGGAACTCCAGTCCGCTAATGTTTGGTAGTGGATTTTTATGTGCCGAGTTACCAGCCCTGACGCACAACCTTCAACGAAGGCACGCTCATTCACGCATGTCTTCCACACAGAAGACACTTTAGCTGAGAATCGAACTGGACAACGTCTTGCTGTGAGGCGACACCACTACCGCGGATCAATTGTAGGAGTTGTTGACCAAGTTAATTATCTCTTAACTTCTGAGGACATGTCTTTCAGTTAAATTCTGAAGTCTGCTTTATTACTTCATCAGCAGTAGGGTGTGCTGTAGGAAGCATAACTGTCAGCTGTCAACTGTCCCTGATTTTGGCTAAAAAGTTTGCTCTGTCCCTCTTAATCCCTCCTAAAACTGCTGATTTTGGGTGAAAGGTGGTGGATTTATGCTTAATAAATAATAACTAACTACATTTATAAACTTCTGTTATTTCAGAAAATAGATGTTAATTCATATTCTCTTATTCATCCAACTTCTCAGATTAGTTTAGTTTTAATATTTTAAAAAGTATCCCTGATCATTTGATTACTTCAGAATTTATCCATGATTCCAGACTTTAGATGTAGTAGCATGGTACAGTAAAAAGGATGTTGTAGCTAGAGTGGTTCGAACCATATTAGGGCCTATGCTAATTGGTGGCTGTAGCAACCTCACATTTACTCATCAGGTTACCTGGGGCTTGCTCACTGAAGTACAACTCTCCACTGTGATCTGCAGTAAAGTGACTGCACAACAGTAGTGAACTGGAGAAAAGCTGGTGTGGTTACCACTTCGTGGAAGGCTGACAAAGGCAGTTAAAGGTTGTCCACATGTTGCTCTTCAAAGCTTCATGTTCTAAGTAAAGTGTTCCAAGACATCTTAAATCCTCAGGATCTAAAACTGGTAGTACCTAGAACCTTGAAGTTTGAAGATATGGCTTTACCATCATCCCACTCCACTTAAAAGGTCAGTTCCCACACATTCTGTAACATCATAACTTAAGCACAGCTTGTTCTACCCCCTTGATGGCCATTATTGTGGTAATATTGCCTCTGTAATGTCTCATTTCCCTCCCTCATAAGTTCAGTCACTGTGTGAAAGATATAGTCCTAGGCACTGCCCACATTCACAAACATTAACTCACCCTGTGTAACTCATCCACTTTCCAGAATTAAGTTGTCCCTGACTTAAGGTTATCAGTTTAATACATTGTTATAAACAATCTTGCATACTGTATTGGCTCAAAAACCTGCTCATAATTTACTATTGCGACTTCTGATAGTTACAGCACTAGTCCATAGCAAGTAACTCCGTGTTTAAAATAGTTTAACAACAGTTAACTATCTTCAAAATGTTTCCTAATCAGTTTTGTGCAATTTGTACTCTGCATAATTTTAATTTGCTTGTGTATATTTTTGCTACTGATATTTTTGTTACTAATACCTGATGCTTTTGGAATCTTTTCTAATTGGTGTCACTTTCCAAAGAAACACAGAGTCCAGGTAGACATGCCTCTCAGCTGTACCGCATATTGCAAAACTTCCCTTGATTTTTGCCTCATATTTTTGCACTGTTCATCATAATATTTTTAATTTTCTGGTTAATCACTGGGGATTACAATCGGTCAATAATGCCAGATATTAGAGTTCCATACTGATTGTCCAGAAAATAGTTTTCCACTTTGCAGATTTAGCCGCATCCAGGCTGCATGTTCTACCCCACCGACTTGATCAGCTTGCATGAGCTATGGCTTTCTACCACACCATATTGTTGCCAAAGATGGGATTGTGTTTTGTACCCTGCTTTTAACTCCACTCCATGCATACAGTAAGCAATGACACGATTATGGCAGTCTGTAGATGTCTGCAGGTATGCTGCACAATCTTATTGTGGTTGGTCAGTGCTGAACTGTGCTGTACTGCTTCCAGGACTTCTCGTTTCATGTAGCCAAATAAACTTTCCTTCCATGGGATACTTGAGTCAGTATATTTTCCTGTCCCTCCCAGCTGACTCATTAAAAGTATTCAGGGTCACTAATCAAACCCTTGTGTCCTTTGTTCTAGTTGGTGCTGCAACCCTCTTAGGCATGGAGCCAAACAGCTGCCCATCCTCAAGTACATCACATTAGTCCATGGTATTAGTTGGGTTTCAAGGAACCAGAAAATGAGGAAGGTTGCCTGGAGTAGATGGTGGTCAGCAGTGAGGGGGAGCCCCAAAATATAAATAAGCTTTCTACAGGCCATGCTAGTTTACAGGTCTCATTAACAGAAAAAGCTGTGGTCCTTTTTGTAAAAGGATGTGCTGACTGGAGAATGTACCATTTGCTTCTGCTGAAAATGTGGATATGTACATTCCCTTCCTTTCTTCGTGGTGGAACAGCCCATTGTTTTTCCATAGTGCTTATTCCTGCTCATGATTGTGTGGGACACTGTCACTGAGCCCCACCTAAAACTGGTGTAGCAGTGTCTGCTGTGCATAGATCGATGGAAACAGACATAGCTTAGCACATCAGTCTTGTGTTGGCCTCCTTCAATATTTGTTTGTCTGTAACATGCTTAGTTAGTTTAGAAAGAAAGACTGCATTTTATTTATTGGCATTTGATTAACCAGGAAAGTCCGACTGGGTTGATGCCCATTTTCAACGGAGACCCAGGGAGAAAAGTTCCAAATTATTTCAAAATATTTAAAGAACAATAATTATACCATCTTCAAAAATAAAACAAAAATATTGGCAGTTCATATAATTACAACAGATTAGACATAATATAAAAGGTATATGACCATCATTTAGGATTTAATTTCTCTATAAACTAACATTTCTCTAAAGGTAAGTTAGTTTAATATAAACAGTGATTGCAATATGAAGTGAGGGAAAACAGCCTTGTAGTACATTTAGAGAGAAAGTCAGGGAAGAGAATTGGATAAGCAGTGAGGAAGTACGGAAAAGAGAGAGTAAGGAGATTTAAGGAATGAAAAGGTATTTTGGCACATTTTGAACTTATTCTTGTACAGTTAGGCTTTGCAGGATTCTTGTCAGTGGATCGAAGGGAAAAGATCAGTAAATGAGAGTGTCTCACGTCCATCATGTTGCTGTTCCAAGTCTTTAGCTAATTACATTATGACTTGACATCATCCCCTGCAGTCCTACAGAAGAAAGCAGCTTAGAGCTTGTTAACAGCATCAAGAGCTCACTGCAGTATGAAAGCATTTTTAAATTGCAGGACTTAATACCGTATGGCCCTGACTGTTCACCACTAATCACACACACTGACTGTCACCTGCCACTACTAATCGAAAAAACTATGAACAGAGTTTGCAAACCATCATTTATATGGCAAGACTGCAGTACGTAAACATAATGTAAATAATAGTAATAAAAAATAAAACGTATTAGAGGTTCATTTGACAACAGATGGTTTTCCACTACTCTTAATCTTGTGTAAAGTCACGGAGAGAACTGTAGCTGTGCCCTTCCACCTCCTAAAGTAATACTGCAAGTTTATACCAGAAGTAACATTATTCCTGCTGTGCAAATTTGAAGTATTGCAGAGTAACAGTAACGGTTTCTTCCCCGAGGTCTGTTCAGGTAAATAGCTTACACAAATACATGCACTGCAAAGTGCTTTTAAATTTAGTCCTAATACATCTTTTCCTTTTATTTTAAGTGTTATGTTATTGTTTATTTGTGGAAATAACATGGTTGTTGCATGGTAGTTTTACAGCCACTAAGGGCCCTCTGCCTTTTGAAGGGTTGATTGCTTTTCTTCCTGTATAGTGCATCTTGATACATATAATAACAAGGTTTGACTCGGCTTGTTTTAGAAACAGGAACTTAATCCTGTGGACTCTGATACTGTTTTTATTTATTTATCTTCTCTTCTATCATTGGCTGTTTTGTAAAACTACAGCTGTACCACTGCTAGCAGAATCTATGGCCCTAGCTGTATCACTGTGAGAGAGGACAAGAGCAGAAAGCAAAATCCAGTCAATACTTAGAACCACGTGGCCAAAGTGGTTAGAAACACATTTTATATAGCCCACCTAATCATGAAGGGATTCACATCTAGATCAGGGGAGGTCATCGTGCCTTTTTACTCATCCCTCATCAGGCCCATAATTGAGTACAATGCCCCTTTTGGGATGTACCTTACCAGACACCTGCAGCAACTGGAAAGACCCCAAAAGTACCTCACCAAGAGGATCAAAGGGCTCAAACAGATGCCATATGCTGCCCGGTTAAAGAAACTCCAGCTCTATTCAGTGGCATAATACCGCCTGCTCAGAGGCGATCTGTGCCTGACGTATAAAACCATGTCCAACCCGGAATTAATGGACATGCTGCACCTCAAAAAATCCAAATCCCATCGAGCTACTTACTTGAGAGACTTGAACCTCAGCACTGAAATAAATAGGACATGCTGGAGGGACAGATTCATAACCCAGAGGCTCCCTTCACTCTGGAATAAAATCCCAGTCCAGGTTAGGCAGTGTCCCTCATTGACTCTCTTCAAGAGGAATCTTGATGAGTGGATGGGAGATCGTAGGTTTACCCCGGGTATCACTTCTGTGTTACTGTTAGACAGAGGCACAGTATACTAACCTCGAAAAAGGGCACATCAAAATTAATTTAAAATGGGTGGCGAAAGCCAAACGCACTCTGGTTAGGCTTATAAATGCCCTAGGGCAGATAGCCTAGTATGAACCTATAAGCCTATCTGGAGATAATAACTGTTGGAAGAAAGATGTTCAGGTCTAAAATCAGTTTTGCGCTATCACAATAGATGAAAAGCTGTACCTGTGTTGCATGCTGCTGTACTTGAACCTGTTGCTAAATCTTCACCCGTTAGTTGCTGCCTACAGTTGGACTAGAAGGGGTATCTAGTGTAGATCTCCTCTCACTCAAGTATTTTATTTGTTTTGTTAGGTTATAATCTTGACAAATTAATTTATTTAAACTAAACATTTTTGTTATCTGGATTGAAAGTGTCAACATTTAAAAAATGTACTCCTCAACTCCTGTGTTTGATTATTGAGTAGGGTGAGATTTTAAAGTTTGACTCGTGTTCCCTCAAAAAAGAATGAAGAACCTGTCAAGAGTGTATAGCACTAGCAATACTACTCGCAGGGGGGTACAACACTACAAAGAAGGGATGGTGCATGATAGATGACAAAAACACTGCACTTTCGCTCCCCTCCACCAACCAAAAGGAACTGCCTAGTTGTCTTTAAGAATGTTAATGCCTGTGCACTGATCTGCTAAAACCATGCATCATACCTAGTAGTGAAACGATTTGCAGAGGGGTGTCCTGCTTGATGTTAATAGTGATGTGGTTCTTAAAAGGGATCCATTCGGCATCAACTGTTAAGGACTAATATGCTTTTCTCTCTCTCTCTATCATTTTTTAAGTCGTCCTGAAATACTACTGGGGTTGAATGGGAATGTGTGTGAAGCTCCTGTATACAAGCGTAGCTTATCTACCACTGTGTTGTACTTTCCATGCACGAGTGCCCAAAACTCAGCTGAAGGCTAGTCTTTACCCTGCTATCTATGGGCTATATACTAATAATATTAGATCATGTAGAATAATGTTCTGCTGAATCCTTAATGTGTCACTCGTGTCTCTTGCTCAGTGTCTGTATGAGGGCTAGGGACCATACCATCAGAACAGCAAGCACAATATTTAGACTTAAACTGTATCAATAAAGTACACTCAAAAACTGCACAAACAGTATGACAGTGATACAGATGGGCTGCATGAATTTTAACAGGCTTCATGCAGGTTAAAACTGCAATTGTTACAGCCAGGTATTCACTTGACTTGTATGTATATCTATAAATTCCACTATTAAATGTAGTGCTTTGGCTGTGTGACCCTGCTTGTGATGTAAGAGGTAAACTGGGTCAGCTCACTCACTTGGTTATCAAATGTTAAATAAACTGCATATGAAGCAGTTACTGTGACACTCATTCATGGAATATCAGTTTAATCTCAATTTGGATATATGTATCTATCTATATCTGTAACTCACTCTCTCTCTCTCTCTCTCTATATATATATATATATATATATGTATATATATATATATATTACAGTTACATTTTTGGCCCTTACAAGCCTGATTATCTAAAATTCTTTGGCATTCCATTCACGCACACATTTTCCCCATCCTAAATTATGTTAGTATCTCATCTTACAGGACCATATAAGGAGGGATTGTCTGTTTCCAGGGCGTTATACTTTCCGTTATAACCAGGCACTGAAGGCAAGATTTGGTCACCAGTAGGGTATCATTGGTAGCACTCTAAAACTTTTCTAATATCTTCCCCTTTCTAGTTGGCAGGTAGTGTGAAATGCATGCGGTATCACACTTGGTTTACTATCATAATCTCGCAACTCATTTGTGCAAGTGTTCACTTACGCGACCTGAAATGTTGTAAAATCCAATCTCCGAACGGTCACATAACTGAAAGTAGGAATTAAGGAAAGTTGATAACTCAGGAATGTCGACTTTACAAAAACTACCTACACTTCCAGTTATGTGCTACGAATGTTGTCCCCCACACCCCCTGCTTACTTGTACTGTATATACTAACTCTGAGATCGCACTACAGTGAGGGAAAGAGTAAATTTACCGATCCTCACTATAGCACGATCTCCATTCAAAATGATGAAGCCACAAGAGTGAATGCACACTAACATACTCACTTTTGTGGATTTGTTATTTTAAAAATCTATGTTAAAACCGCTTGGAAAGGTGCCTTTCAGTCTTCCAAGGTCACATAACTGTTTTGAAGGCAAACCGTCACATCTTCATGCAGCTCTGCTTTTGCCTTGCTATGCTCCACCTTCAAGTAGAGAACAATATATTCCAATATAAAATTTACAGGTTTTAATATAAAATGTGTGTTGTTTTTACATTTTATTTTGCTGACAAGTACAACTCCCTTGAAGCTTTTTTTCAGAGATGAAAATCCGCCCCATGACATCATGAAAGACTAAACCCACAATGCCTCACTGCCTGAATTAATATGTACACTATTGTAATTCCATGTGTAATACATCAGGAGTAGTTTTCTTATGTCCTAGAAGGATAAGTTGTCAACTAATTCTTTCTGGTGGAATACCTTGCATTAAAAATGAACACACGATTATGATGATGACGATGATGTGAAACCACAATATAAATGTTCTCTAAATGGTAACTTGTTTTTTCTTATCCACAGTGCTGTGCAGTTATATACAAATCATCATTTAATACCTATCTAGATATCATTTAAAGGTGTGGTTATAGAGAAAAAAAAATGAATCCGCAATGAAACAAACAAAAAAAAATCAAATACACTATAATTTTAATTTTTTGCAAACTCGTTTGCACCATCATCATGAGAAATGTAATGATAAATTAAATGAATTGCAAAACAAAGTTGTTCACGAAAGTGACCAATACACTTTGGATCTGTCCCTGTGCAATAAAAAGCCAACAAGTTAGGGCACTGAATATTTACATATCTGCAGCAAAATGAGGTAGTTTGCTGGATCTTAGCAGTTTTGTGACAGTGCTGTTACAGTGATGAGGCCTGAGCGGTCTAACTGCTGGAACTGGAGAAGCAGAAACAATGATTCATAACATATATAATGAGAGGGATGGTATGAGCAGGATATTTTCAGATTTGTTATGCCGTGTCTGCCAGAAATAAGACTGAGGGGGGTAACAGACTGCAGTATCTGCTGCTTTACAACAAAAACAGCTGTTTTTTGACATAAGTACAAGTGCATTTATGTGTAATGGGTTCATTTAATATTAAGAAAATGGACCAGGGTTAAGTTGTTGATGACTTTTATGAAGCAGATTTGACTGAGAAAATCCTTGTTTTTCACTTCACCTCAAAAGTACTTAATGCATTATATAGTTTGTGATTTTCATATATATATATATATATATATATATATATATATATATATATATATATATAGATATATATATATATATATAGATATATAGATATATATATATATAGATATATATATATATATATATATATAGATATATATATATATAGATATATATATATCTATCTATCTATATATAAAACTGCGGTGGTGGTGCTGCGGTAGCATTGTCGCCTCACAGTAAGACGCTGTCCTGTTTGATTCTCAGCTAGAGCGTCTTCTGTGTGGAGATGGGCGTACCTTTGTTGAAGGTTGTGCATCAGGGCTGGGAACTCGGCATGTAAAATCTACTGCCAATCATTAGCGGACCGGAGTTCCGCTGTGGCGACCCCTAACCGCAAAAAGCCGAAAGACACGAACAAAACTCTTGAAAATGGTTCTATATGTCTTGACTTGGAAATATGGTATATGAGGAACAGGTCTGCAATCGTGTCTTTATCATTTGTATTTCTATTTATACTTTTGTTTTTTTTTTTTTTTAACTTTTTTTCATTCATTACCTAGTAATTTTCAGAAGTCATCAGTGTGTCTTTAACATTCACCCCCTTTAAATAAATGCATAGTAGTACTGGACTGTGAATGCCTGAGGTCGATAATATATGCAGTGCAGCCATCTGTCATTTATATTACTTTTTTGCAGTTGTGTTACTTGAAAGTGTATATCTCATGTTACTTTCATGCAGTTGTGTTACCTGAAAGTGTACATCTCATATTTCTAGTACCTGACATCAAAATGACTAGCACTGAAATTTAACCATGATCAATTATGAAAAATGATGAACAGTGCTTTAAGTACTTATTTTATGTATTTGTTAATCCTGTATATGAGCTACTACAAAGGACCCTTTTTGGATGCAATTAGGGTCAAAAGCAGGAAAACAGGTTGCCTTACTTAGCGAAGATAGCTATACAGTAAAAAGGAAACTATGTTTCCAGTTAACGTTATTACCATTATTTGCACAGCAGTACTTGTGGTGTGATAAAGTTGAGTAGTTAATTTGTAGTGACCCCATGTTAAGCTGCCTCATCCTTCTTGAAAGTTTTATGGTTAAAACTGTAATATATCACTGCTTCAGGTTAATTTACATCCCTTGGAAACTAAGTGTAAGAAAGGCCCATTGCCTGTCAGCTGACTTAGAATGGCTGCTGTTTTATCTTTGGGAATTTATAATCTCACAGGCAAGAAGTGGACAGTGATTAAAAAAAAAAAAAAAAAAAAAAAGAGTTTGTAGGTACATATCAGAAAATCTTGCCAGGTTAACGTTGTATAACATGCAGATGCATTTCAGGTGTTGGTGGGAGAACTAGTGTTGAGCTTAAAATGTTTTATTTTTACCAGTTAGGCTGATAATAGCTGGAGGTCTTACTTAAGGCTTTGGAATGAGTATATTCTTTTATAATTCTACTAAGAAGTCAGTCTAATAATATATTTGTGGGATGGTATACTCTGTTTGAGAATGGGTCAGTTCTTTTGTAATTCCACTTAGAAGTCAGGCTTATAATGTAGTAGCAGGAAGATGTACTCTGTTTGGGAATAAGCATGTTCCTTTGTAATTCTATTTCTTGGAAGGTACTTGCTGCTTGTAGATAGGTAACTTCCAGAGGAGGCCTGCAGTCTCTGTTAATTGTGTGTTTTAGACCTAGTAACTAGCCAGTTGCAACATGCAACAACGAAGAAAAACAAAACAGGGAAAAACATTAGGTCTGCAGTCGAACAGAAATGGTTCTTGAATATTCCTCAGCCAGTTCCAGAAAGTCCACAAGTCCTGCACGGGCTAGCTTGTCATTCATTATCATCACTGTCCAATAGATTCTCCTTCAGAAGTGCCAATGAAAACTTTAGTTGGTCAAGGCTAAGCCAAGAGGGCAGCAAACCAGCTTTAGAGGCCACATGTCCCTAAAAGTCTGAAATGGTGGTGATATGAGTAATGAAAAGTAATGCTCTGCTATTTGAATAGGTAGATTTGAGGAAAGAAAGTGGGGAACACAAGTAGACAAACAACACACCAGATAATTACATTGAAGTACAAAGCCGACAGAGACATTTCAGATACTCTGACACTTCTGAATGTGACATATTGGAAGAGGAAGAGATTATAGCAGCCAGGTATAGAATTACACTGAATATTGTAAACATTTAGCTGAACACACAAGAAAGCTTGTAGCCAAAGGAATTTTGCTGAACACACTAAATGATGAGTGCTTACCCCAGAAGATGGATTTCAATAAAATCTACTACCAGTGGGAGTATTTATCAGACAAGAGCTGGCAGGCAACCACAAGCATTCATTTATAAATTTTTAAAGATGCTCTAAAGTGCCTTTTGAACAGCCTCAGTGCCATAAGATCAAATCACTATTCCTCACGTTGGAGGTGACTTCTGACTTCCATCTCTGCCAGCAGGCTGCTGGGTGCAGATGAGAAGGCAGTTTGCTGTAAGGTACTTGTTTTTTTCTTACTGAGAAATAATAAAACTCTGTTAGTAACGGCGTATTTCTCTCATTACACCTAATCATTTGTGCTTGGTAGCACAACCAAGCCTTGCCTGGGAGGTTAGATGCGTTTCATATAAGCAGTCTCTTCAGTTTGAAAAAAAAGAGGAAGCTCTCTGAAAACTGAATGCATTATGGATGGAAGTAAACTGTCCCATAAAATTGCAGCCAGTAAGGACAGTAGATTATGGTAGAAGCTGGCCAAATCAAGATTATTTTTGGTGGAAAATGACCATTAAACTATAGCCTCAGCTGTGTACTTGAAGCTGTAATACACTCTGAAATGCTAAATGTATACCATAATAGCAGAAGAGGAAAGGCAAACCGTAAGTTGTACAATGTCTTATTTTCACAACTTCTCAATGATGACATACAATTCATATTTGCATCTGTTACCACTTAAGTTTACTGTTTTGCTTTAGTTGATAAACAGATGTCTACCACTCTTAATTCTGTTTCATGGACTCATTTGTGGAGTAAGGTTGTGAAATGTTTATGACTTTGGCCACTGGGGAGAAATGTTATAGCTTGGTTACTAAATATCATCTACCAGGAGAGGTGTTTTTGTGATGTCGTGTAGCTAAGGCATTCTGTATTTCCCTGCATTGCACTTCAGTACTCTTGAAACATGTTAACAGCCTTTCCCCCATTAGAGAAGCAAAACTGCATGCACAGAATGTTAGTGGAGAAAAATCTTCTTCACCTGTTGTCAGAACACTTCAGGTTTGACAGCATTCATAGCTGTTGTGGGTAATACAGCAAATTCAAACGACCTCTTGATTGCAACCATGGATGTCCTTGTATGACCGTGTCTAGGAGAATCATTGAATTTGACAAAATTAGACACTGAGAAATAAGTTGTGTATTGTTACCATCTTCAACAATTAAGCTTGGATTCTCGGAACACTTGCTAAGAAAAGCAGTTTGTTTAACCTGTCAGAAGTTATTTCCAGCTCACAGAATAGTTGTATATGATAGATCTCATGGTGTCCACTAGAACCTATTTGATCCTTGCAGACATGACCATCTCATGCTGTCTTGAAGTGTCTCAGAAATAAGAGAGAACATTTAAGCACGTGATGAGCATGTGCCATATCCTTTGTTTAAATTCATTAGAAGATTCTTTCCCTAAAGAAAGGAAGTGGGAGGCCTACCATATCTTTTGGGGAGAGAGAAAAAAAAAACTGCCCCCTCAAAGACCTGCTAAATCATACCCATTAGCCAGAGACTGCTTGTCAACACAGAAGTACTTCTAACCGATTCTCTAAATTAAGCTGTAATAATTCTTTTTATTTATCTGTTTATTTAATTTAATTTTAATTAACACAGGTAGAGTGCTGCTTTCTGTAAGCTGTTTACATATTTGGCATGGGAACAAACAACAAAAATATATACAAGGCTGAGGAAGTTCTCAAAAATATATATTTCTATATAAAGATTAAAATCAGATAAACACAGCATTACATACATATGTAATTCAACAGAGTTGTGAAAAAGTTCTATACATTGTACATTTAAATGAATGTAAGAATATGGTGAGTGGGAGGAATGCAGGAATGGTTTGAAGAAAAAGTTAAAGTGCTCCGAGAAGTATGAATGAAAAGATATGGTGTAGATACGATTATGGAACTGGTGTCAGAATGTTAATAGTACAAAGAGAGTGAGGCAATGGGGTCGGGTAATGGAACCAGTTTTGTAGGATTGGCAGGCTGCCATCTTTGAACAGTTAGTTTTTATAAGTTCCTTTCTGAATGTTGTGAAGGAAGGGTTTCCTTTAACTGAGATAAGAAGGGCTTCCCACATCTGAGGACCAAGTATGGAGAAACAGTGGTCAGTACAGTGAAGTTCTGTTTCCCGTACTGGAAAGTTTTTAATTGGAAATGCTTGCACAGAGCATTCTGAACCCCATACCGAATCAGTAAAATTAGTTCTTCCATAAAAGGAATATGTTGGAGATGTGAGCAAGTACACAATGCAGATTGGATCCACATTGATTGTGTTAAAATTAAGCCATTTTGGAATGGTATTAATAACTTTCTACAAGCTTTATTTAATGAATCATTTTATTTAACTAAAGTTCTTGTATTATTAAATGTGAACGAAGGTCCTCATTTGAATAGGTCAAACATGCATCTAGTATGTACTATACTTGCAATTTCAAGGAAGGGTATAACAAGAAGATCGAATACAAACACAATACCAGCTTTGGAAGACTTCTATAGCCTACTGAAGACCACAGCATTATTGGAAATTAAAATTAAATAACTAAGAATTTATCCAAAGCCATTTATCAACAACCCTTGGGGAAAAGTCTTATCGTTGATTGACACTATACAGTAATTGATCAGACACTCTGATAATGGATTGGACATAT
Source organism: Protopterus annectens (assembly GCF_019279795.1). NCBI lineage: Eukaryota > Metazoa > Chordata > Ceratodontiformes > Protopteridae > Protopterus > Protopterus annectens. Next base: position 865,445,735 of record NC_056748.1, on the reverse strand, counting down.
TTATAAAGTAACTGTGTATACATTAAGATCTGTTATAGTGTCAGGCTAATGTAAATCATGTACATAGTTATTTAAGATGTTATGTGTAAATACTGTGGAATTCATTCAAATGTATTTGAAAAATAAAACATTTTTGAGAGGTAAAAAAAAAAGAACATCATCCATATCATATTTAGCCATACCTCTCAAGTGTCCTGATTTTCACAGAATGTCCAGATTTTTGCCTTGTGTTTTTTGGTCTGTTCCTCATAAATTTTTGGTTTTCTGGCAAATTTTTCACAAAGAGTTGAGGATGGAAGACTGAAAATAATGACAGGCTTTTGAATTTGACTTCATACTCTTCAGAAAATTCATGCTAATGAAAAATCTGTTATTCTTTCAACTTTCTAAGTTTATAAAAGCAAGATTTAAAAATGTCCAAATGTAGAAATTCTCAGACTTCAGAATCAAGATTTTTTTCCATGGCCTAGAATTTCAAAAAATATTAAATCCCTTCTCTTGACCTCTCTTAGTGCATGCATGCTCTCTTCTCATTTTTGCTGCCCATATTGGTTTCTTCTGCAGTTTCATATTCATCTAGTTCACCCTTTACCTCAGCCTCTTGTTGTCCTTATTCATGTATGTTTTCTTCCCTTTCCCCTTCTTTTTCATTATTTATTGTTTGTTGTTGACAATCCCTCCAAAATTGTCCTTTTGTTCTGTCACTGCTGCATTCTCTGTTTCCACATCACCTGGTTCCTTTTCCACATAACTTTTTCAGAAGTGCTGAAGACTGTGATCTGGCACCAAACCCCAAGAAACAGCAGAACTGTCCCTTGGACCATCCTGCTCGATTATTTTCATAGGTAGGTACTAGGCTGTTGGTCAAGCCTAGCCAAAAAGGTACCTTGGCTTTTGCCACCAAAAAAATTCTTTTCCTGTGCCCCTGTCGAGCAGAGCCACAGAGGTGATGCCAGTTGTGTTACCTGACCCACTTCAACAGACTTAATTCCTTCTCCATGGAGACAGCTAAGCACTTCTCATTTGTAACATCTACCACAATGGATTTTTTTAATATTCTAAAGCTCCATATCAAGCACATTTTTCTCCAAATTCTCGCTTTTCACCTCCAAACTCTTCATTGCTTTTCTGTCCTCTTCCATGTTGCTGTTTCCCTTAGACCTCTTCCAGCTGCTGTAGAAGCCTTTCAGTACCATCTAGTAGACCCAGAGAATAGGGGAAGTTACCTGATGCCTTGGTCAAATTTCCCCTGGTAGTATTAATACCACATTTGGGCCTCCCCTGAAAAGAGGCCACTAGCCTAGTGAGACTAACCCAGTCAACAATGGATAAATAAAAATATAAATATTTGTCTTGGTTCATAAATTGTTAGTTATGGCATGTTTTTAATGCATATGCTTCAGCATGTAAAAAGTTTTATTGAATTTGAATGTTTCCGATGCAACAATTATATCTGTGGAGCTTTTCTCCCCATGTTCTCTACTGAAAAGGACAGTTATGCATAGGCAGGCTGTCTTGCCAATAAATTGGTTTAGTGAATTGTATCTGTAGTTATGCATTGTTTTCCATTATGCATCCTAAAATGGTAATGAGTGGATATTGTGTTTTTATATAAATGTAACTACAAGACTGTTTTTTTTTAGTTTGCTTACTCCAGGATTATATCCTGGAACATGTGCAGCTTGGTGTCGATCTTTTCATATTGGTGACTTTTTGTTGGGAATGGGGGGTTGGTGATTGGCATAATGGTTAAGCAGTTTAATTTACAAACACAAGGTACAGGGTTTGATCTTCACCTTTGGGAGGTATGGTGAGGATGAAAAAGACCCTCTGAAGTCATTAGCCTAGTAATCATCTGTGAACTTGTATGTGAGCTGATCTTGTGTGTGTGTGTGTGTGTGTGTGTGTGTGTGTGTGTGTGTGTGTGTGTGTGTGGTAGAGAGAGATAAAAGATAGGTAATATTCTTTGTGACCTTAGGCAAGCCTCTTAACCATGCATTGCGCTTGGGTGTTGACTGAGCTGCAAGATTAACAAATTGATATTATCTCTCCCTTTATACTCCAAGGGTGTAACCGCATTAACAAAACATAACACCAGCCAGTAGTCCCACTACAGTCATCAGCCAGAAATTCTTAGAATAGAAAACTGGTTGTTTTCTGTCAACTGAACTTTCAGCTAGTAGTAGTGTCTAATGTTCTTGAGTTTCTTAGTGTCCTATTGCAGAAATGATCTTCTCCCTTCAGGTCCAGTCAGCTGCTGTTGTAGCTTCTCCGAGTTTGACAGTAGGTTCTAAACTGTCTGCTGTCCACACTTTTTCTAAAAGGCAGAGAGCGATGTAATGGTTCTACTTGTTCATAAAATGCAAGCAGAAAAATGAGTACTTTTTGTTTTTTCTTCTTTTGTCCTTTCTTTATATTGTTTGTTCAGAATTCACTGGATACCTGCAGGTAACTTTTGGATAATCCCTGATGGAAGATGCTATTCTGTTATTTGTGAGGAGTGGTCTTTTCATAACACCAGTTGTGAGATGCATACATCTCAACTACTGTCATTTGAGGGCAAAAAATTGGGTATTATGTCAAAGGCCCTAGATCTGAAGATTGGTTTTAATATGTTTAATTTGCCAGATTCATTGGGTGCATTATATTACAAAAGCTAAACAGACAGACTCTACTAAAGTGCTTGTCAGAATGATAACCAAAATACATTTTGAGAGAGAGGGGGGGGGAGGTGTACATTAATGATGCCTTGGACACTGCAGAAAGATCTCTCTTTGCAGAAGAATTGCCAGAGTTGCTTTTTTGTTTACCTCCTATCAGTCCCATGAAGGCCATCACTGTCAGTGCTAGCATAAATGGTTTAAACTCGTACTGGTGTTTAACATCCTAGACTCCATAGGCGGCCTTAGCCATAGGCCAACTAGGTGGCCACCTAGGGCACCGCTCCAGCAGAGGTGCTTTTCCAGTAATCTGGATGGTGTAGGTATAACAGGATGAGGGCACTGAATGGTGTTTGTGGGGGGGGGGTGCTTTGGAGACCTTTTGTCTAGGGCACTAGTTGACCAAAGGCTTGGCCCTGCCTAGACTGGTTTCTGGTACTGAAAGGTGCTGTTCTAAATCTGATATGTAAATATGATGTGAACTTCAATGTTCACAGAGTTGTGTGGCATGATCACACCCCAGTATGTTGAGGCCTTTCCTGAGATGAAGAACCAACAAAAACTGGCAAGCTGTTGGGTTCTTATGCATGAAAGTGATGAGTACGTGAAATACTGCATAGTTCAGAATTGTTTCCTTGATAGGGACAGATAATTATTTATAGAGCATGGCTTCCTGTGGAGCACACTTCAGACTGTGAATTCAGTCATGTTGAGAGCCTTCTTGCCTTTGGAGGTGGTGCCTAATGGCCCCAGCTCATAAATCCTAGTTGTACTCCCCTTTCATTCATGGCTTACAACTTGTTATTCGCTAGACATTTTACTATCTTCTGAGCAGCACAATTGATTGATCATAGAAGTCTTTTATTCCAATTGCCTTTCAGATTTTATTTATTCATACATATATATATATATATATATATTTTTTTTTTTTTGTTTTTGCAAAAACACACACGCACACACACGCGCACACACACACACACACACACACACACACACACACACACACACACACACACACACACACACACTGTCATCCCTACCCTGCTTTTATTGTAATTCATTTGTAATTTTGCCTTTGTAGATTTTGAAAACACTCCTTCCTAAGTCACTTTGCAGAAGAGCTTTGATGGTCTTAACTGGTCCTCAGAGTGCAATCAATAACAACAAATACATTTTGTGCAGGACAGCAGCCTGGTTTTATTGGAGTCTTCTTTGTGATTTGCATGTGCGCTTCCATTTACAGTCCATATCTTCCTCTGCAGATACATGAAACACACATTTAAAGTATTAAAAATGCAAATGACATGACTGAAAATGAAAGGCAGCTTTAGTATGTGTTCACTTCTACATGAATAAGATACAGCTGATGTTTAATATTGGTTGTTTCCATCAGAATTATGCAATTTCTGCTTTTTTTCTGTGTGATTGAGTAGTGAGTCCTAATTGTATTAATGCATTTAAGGTTATTCTGCACCAGTTATTGAAGGCATTTGATTAGCTATCAGATTTTGGAAACATTGCTTGAAATTTCTCTGTGTCTAGCAGATTGCATTTACATTAGAAATGCTTCTGTGCTTGATGCTAGTGAGATAACTTTGAAAGCAGCCTTGGTTTCTTGTCAGTTTACACTGGAGTGGCTTAGCAGATGGCGTTGTTGCCTCACAGCAAGAGATTCTCTGGTTTGATTCTTGGCTTGGGTGCCTTCTGTGTGAAGTCTGCATGTCCTGCCTGTGTTCGCCTGAGTTTCCATTGGGCGCTCCGGTTTCCTCCCACATTCCAAACGCATATAGTAGGTGGATCGGACAGTCTAAATTGGCCATAGGTGTGAGTGTGCATGTGAGTTTATGTGATGTAAAAAAAAAAAAACATGGCAGGGCTGTTCTCCTGCTGTTGCGAACTTTGGCTCTAGATTATTGTTACTGTTGAAGTGACACCCTGACACCTTGTGCAAAAATGGGAAGAAGTGGTTTTGGCTGAATAGATGGTAGTCATATGATCTCTGTAGGGAGTTATCATATAATGTGTTTTAGTACTCCCAAGCAAGGAGGCATGACACCTGTCAGTTATTTCCCTAGGTTAAGGACTGGATCTAAAATATTGATGGTGTGATGATCGTGGGAGTAGCTTGCTCATACTTCAAGATCTGTCCATCACAGGTAGACAGGGTTAATGAGTTACTTCATGCTTTAACATTTGACTAAGACCAGATGTGTAGCTGTCATTAGGCTGATTAATGACGGTTGCAGAAAGTGTGTGGATTTGTGCTTTGCCATGACAATGTGTGCCTCCCCTACCACAGCAAAAAGAGGCAAAATTATTTGACTTTTGAAAAAAGACAGGTGAACTGCAGTGGAATGGTAGGGTCAAATATGTGCTTCAACCTGAAATACAAGAGATTCAAATCACTTTATAACAAACTCTGTTAAGTCCACAGTGTACCTTGAGGCATTTTAATGCCATTCAAGAGTGCCAGCTTGAAGTGATAAAAAAGCGAAGGCTTAAAAAGTACTAAGTCATATAAAGCACCACCACCACCTGCTTCACTGAATTTATAGGAATTACCACCATCGCTGATAGGTGGTACTTCCACTCACCCCCACCCCCTTTTCTGTGTGGAAAGTGAAACATTTATATGTTAGTACTTAGGGATTCCTGCAAATGTTTCAAGTTAGAATTGACAGAACTTCCTACTCTGGCTGAACGAAGCTCCATGCTCTAACAGATACTAAAAATTAGCAGTTAGTACCATACACATTTGAAAGGAATGGAGATAAAAGTAACTGGTACTTTACTG